>NC_056726.1:1162298778-1162426278 GCF_019279795.1 Protopterus annectens
CTACTGTCCACCTGGGTCCCAAGGTCTCTTATCACACATTCGGCATTTAGTAGACTGCCACCTATGTGGTAGTTCATGGGTACAGAGATTTTACCAAAGGGGACGAAAATGTACTTTTTAGCATTGAGCTTGAGGCCATGGCTCTGACACCAGGCATCTGTCTCAGTGAGGCCCTTTTGTAGGATGTCCACGTCATCTGGGGACTCAACTATGGCTCCTAGTTTGCAGTCATCTGCGAACTTCATTAGTCAAAGGCCTTCTGTGTTACCCTGTACTTCAGAGAAGTAGGCACCAAACAGGAGAGGTCCCAGGACTGAACCCTGTGGTACTCCACTTGTCACTGGTTTGAAGTCAGATTTGGAGTCTGCAAATTTTACAGTGTGGGTTCTGTCAGTGAGCCAATTGGCAACCAATCTTGTGATGTAGGTACCTAGTTTGGTGAGTTTAGGTATAATTCCAGAATGGGGGATGATGTTGAAAGCCTTGGCGAGGTCAAGATAGGCTGTGTGAACCACCTTACCCTCGTCTACAGCTTTGGTGACTGCCTCAAAGAAGTTGATCAAGTTCAGGAGGCATGATCTGCCTTTCACAAACCTGAACTGGGTGGGGTCCAGAGTTTGGAGGTTACCAATGTCTTTGTTTATGAGTTCCATGATGATACATTCCATGGCCTTACAGACCAGGCTCGTCAGGCTAATAGGGTGATAGTTCCCGGGATCAGTGGTAGCTCCCCCTTTGTGGAGTGGGATATCTGTTGCTGTGCACCATTCAGTGGGCACAAAGCCTGATGTGAGACTATAACTGAACATGGTGCTTAGGTGGGGAGCCAGTTCATTCTGAAATTCATGCAAAACGCAGCCTGGGATGTTGTCCGGTCCCATGGATGCTGTGTTTTTGGCTTCAGGGAGTGCAGCTTTTACCTGCATAGTTGTGATTACACGGACTCTGCATTCTTCATGTATAGATATGGGCCCTTTATGGGGTGAGAGGGCAGTAAAATTAGCAGTGAACCTATCTGCCAGGACATTGGAAATATCAGTTGGTTCTATAATTTCCATGCCTTTGTGCTTTAACTCAGAGCAGATCTGGGTGTTGCCATTGAGATTCTTGACATAGCTATAGAATGCTTTGTGGTTGTCCTTAGAATCAGTGGTGATTTTGTTTCCGTAGCTAGCTTTGGAGGATTGTATAAGGGATCTCAGCATCTTACTGAGGCTGACCAGGGAACTCCTCCACTCATGGGATTTTACTCTCTTTTGCAACAGTTTCTTCCTTCTGTTGTAGAGTTTGTTTATGACAGGGGATCACCGAATTGGCTTCCCTTTTTGGAGGATAGCGTCTTGGTTCTTTTTGGGATTGCATAGTTTCATAGTTTAGTACTAGGCTAACTGCCTTTGTGGGCCATTTTAAGCCTAGCCAATTACCCCAAGTGAGAACCAAACCCTTCACTGTGTGTTTGCAAGGTAAACACCTTCATCATCATACCATCTTCCCACTTTCAAGGCTCAAACCCAGTACCCTGTACACCATAGACAAAGTGATGCATCACTAAGCCATGCCAGATACTTAAATGTAAATGCTAAGCAGATTTGCACACTGGTAAGTGCCTATACATTTAACTGTACGTTAGCAGCGCTTACAGTTATAGCCTGGTTATGCAGGGGTGCTCTCTAATACCAGGGTGTTAGCTAAATGATGCTATTTCTTTATAAGATGCATCCTAGGATATCATCAGGAACCATCAAAGCAGTATGTTTAGCTTCTGATAGCTCTTTTAGAACTTGGTCTTGTGTAATAGATGGAGGCAACTTGGTTTTGGGTATAGCCTGTGGGATACCGAGAGGGGAGAGAAGTGTAAAGCTTGAGCTGAATTTATCCACCAGTAGATTTGCTGTTTTCAGCCTCAGTGTAGGTAACATTGTTCTGAATTAGCTCAGCACATTGATGTGTTGTGCTTTTAAGATTACAAGCATAAGAAAAAAAGGGCTTGTGATTGTCTTAGGATCGGGTGGTTATTTTAGCTTCTAACTTCACTTTAAGCTCCTGAATTGCTTGTTTATGTCAGTAATGTGGGCTCTATCATTCTGTGAATCACTCTACTTACTTTTGATCATAATTCTGTTCCTTTTATTGCAAAGCTAATACAGTTCCACCATGGGGGGGGGGGGGGGGGTTGTTTCTGCGGTTTTCCATGCATTTGTTTCTACAGGATGCAGCTGCATCTACGTAGCCATTTACATGATGTTATAGTATGATAATGTCCAAACACGAACAATCCAGTCTCCAAGATAAGCGATGAATCCTCGAAAATGTATCCAGTAAAAAAGCATGAAAGTGAAGATAAACCAAAACATGACCGAATCTTATAAAGGAAATGTTTATTAAGGTTAGCAGTTCCACGGTCAGAATGACCACTTCTTTAGACCAAAAACATTTCTGAACAAATTCCAAATCTCTTTAAAAATATGTGAACCACCTATCAAAAACTTTGCATTTTAAAGCAAACCAATCATAATAATTTGAATCACATTAAAATAAAATAAAAGTTACTTATGGGTCTATTATATTCAGGAGGCAAACGTCATGTAAGAGTGTAATTATACCTATCAAATTCATTAAACACCTACTGATAGTCCATTCACATTATTCCACTCTCATCCACTAAAATATGTCGTAAATTAGGGATACTTAAGAATAAACTCACTGAGAGAGGCTACCAGAACAAAAGTGGAAAGGAGACTTTCCTTTTCTGTAAAAAAAAAACTTGAAAAAAACAAAAAAATATCCTTGCTTTCCATACTTTCCTAAACTAGTGTTCCAGAGACCAGATTTTGCTGATCCCTGGGCTTTGTCTTGGTTCCTGTTTTCTCCATTTTCCTTGTTTGGTCAAGGGGTAGTTTCTTTACTCACTAGTGGGAGTAGGGAGTACTGAACTGCCTGTTTGTCCTCAGAGGAGTGGTTTAAGGCAGTAACTTGTAGTTTATTGGCCATTTTGGGTCATTTCCTGTCTTTTCCAGCCCCTGCTATAAAGCACGCTTTAGCGCATTAGCGCGATTTAGCCTTGATTTAGCGGAGTTGCCACTGTTGCACACTAGGGCAGCTCCGGTTAAGCAGGTTTAAACTATTCGGGCTACCTAAAGTCCACTCTTCAAATTTTCTCTTGAAACTACCTTCCTCGACCTATACTACTCATCTAATCAGCGTATCCTATAACTAAAAAGATCATCTCTACTTGACTCTAAGTAGACTATTCTCTATCTGTTAAACCTAGCACTTGCTCCTACAGTACTTATTACCTTGATATGGCACTCTTATAGATAGCACCCCAAAAAGGCAACCCCCCATTTCTCGGTCACCCACATCCCCCGGAATCTTTTTTAAAGTTTTTTGTCTATCCTTCTAGCATGTCGAGGGATCAGTTGCTAGTGTCATCTCCTGCTCAGCTAGTGAACCTGGGAATATTGAGGCAATGTTACAATTGCCTCATGTACACAGACAACCCTCTCCTCCTCCCACAAAACACAAATACATGCGAGAGATGCAACTATACGGCCAAACTGGAGGCTGAACTCTCTCAACATAGGACTGGCAAGACCAGTCAGGAGGGGAAGGTTACCACACACACTATAGACCCAGTCTCACATAGTACCATTACAACCTCAAATCATACACATAAACACACAAAGACATACTGGGAGGCTCTGATCAAAAATCTACCAAAACAGCAGAGGCCACCAAAGCAGACACCCAAAAAACCACCACCTCAGAACACAACACCTGCAACACATAGACCTCACAGTCAGAGTGTCAAACAGTCACAGCCCTTAAGGCCAAACACAATGCCAGACACACTAGTCATTGGTGACTCCATAGTCAGACACACTGATGTCCCGCTCACCAGACTGAGTAAGGAGAAGGTCACAGTAAGCTGTCTGTCGGGCGCTAGAATCCGCCACATAACGCAAGCACTCAGGTCTCTCAACAGCAGGTACAAATATGACTCAGTCATTGTCCACGCTGGTGTAAACGACCTGAGACGCACCTCCTTGGACTACATGAAAAGAGACATTGAGGAGCTCTCTGATTATGTAGCCCAGGCAGGTATGACCCTGACCTTGAGCAGTATCCTACCTTCACCAAGAATGATGCCACAATACAGAGATAAGATGATCAGCTTTAACAATTGGCTTAAACACTGGTGTCATTCAAAGGGGATCCAGTATCTGTCTGCCTGGGATGACATGCTGGACAAGCCACGCTGCTTCGCAAGGGACGGCTTGCACCTGTCACCCTGGGATTCGGATATTGGCAAAGGCTCTTGCCACCCCCATAGTGCCTTTTTAGGCAAGGCTCAAATTCTAAACCTACCACCCTAGAACACAAAAAGGAAATAAACTAAGGGTAATGCTGCTCAATGCCAGAAGTCTAAATCTCAAAATGCACGCACTCGAGGCCCTTCTCAGTATGGAGAACATCGATGTCTGTGCTGTGACAGAAACCTGGTTCAAGGCTCCTGAGAGCACCCCAGCGCTATCAGGTTTTACCTCATATCATGCGTTCCGCCCCAAAATCAGGAAAATACCAAGAAAGGAGGGGTATCCATATTCATCAAGGACACCCACACCTCAAGACTGGTGGCAACGCATGATGCATCGGAGACCATCCAGGTGCAATTAACCGTAGGCAAGACTGCTCTGCAAATAGTAGCATGTTACAGGCCACCCTCACAAACTCAGGAACCTCACATGGCCTTCCTGAAAACACTAGAGGGATAAATGTATCACCAAACACCATCATACTAGGTGACTTCAATTACCCAAATATAGACTGGGAACACTACTCAAGCCCAAACACCCTAGCCCAAAAGTTCCTGGAATTCATAAACTCAAATGCCATGGAACAACTAGTCACCATTCCCACAAGAGGAGATAACATACTGATCTCATCATCACGAACATGGGAGCACAATGTTCAACACCGGAAGTATACCCCTCACTGGTGAGATCAGATCACAAACTAATCTCGCTGGAGGTCCTCATCCCACCCCACCTGAAATAAAAGACCACAGTAAAGAACTTCCCAAAGCCGACTTCACACTTCTAAAGACTAGTGTGGTCTCCTTTAAGGCCCCGAGCCAGCGGAAAACAGTACTCAAGCCGCTAAATCACTTACAAATGCCTTCTACCAGCACCTGCAGGACTGCATGGATAAGGCAATCCCAAGCAAAACAAAGACTCTTTGTACCAAAGGCAAGCGTCCAGTCTGGTGGACCCCAGCCATAAACAAACTCTACAACAAAAGGAGGAAGCTACTACAAGATAGAGCAAAATCCTTAAAAGGTAAGACACCCTTGATCACTATAAGTAAAAACTAAGAGCTCTCATAAAATCATCCAAAGCAAATTTCGAGAGAAAAATAGCTAAAGACTCAAAAGACAATCATAAGGCCTTCTTTAGCTATGTTAGAAACCTAGGAGGAAACTCCCAGATATGCTCAGAACTAGTTCAAAATGATGTGAAGATTACTGATCCTACAGACATTGCCAACATACTGGCTGACAGGTTCAATGCAAACTTCTCACCCTCCCCCAAAAGGAGAGATATCTATACCAAATGATTGCAGCCCCCAAACATCTCCAGCCCAAGTGAGAACTGCTCTCTCCAAAGCAAAAAACACAGCATCCATGGGACCTGATGGTGTCCCCGGCTGTGTGCTCCACGAACTCAATGAGGAATTAAACCCACAGCTAGGACAGCTGTTTAATCAAAGTCTTACCTCTGGATACGTACCCAGGGAGTGGCGCACTGCAACTGTGGTCCCACTCCACAAAGGCGGTGCCTCCACCGACCCTGGTAATTACCGGCCCATTAGCTTGACAAGCCTTATCTGCAAAGCCATGGAGAGGATCATAATGGACCTCATAAATAAAGACATTGGGAATTTGCAGACTTTGGATCCAACCCAGTTTGGCTTTGTCAAAGGCAGATCATGCCTTTTAAACTTGGTTGACTTTTTCAAACAGTCACCAAAGCCATTGATGAGGGAAAGGCAGTCCATACAGCCTACCTCGATCTGGCTAAGGCCTTCAATACAATACCCCACTCGGGTATCATTGAAAAACTCATCAGCTTAAATGTTAACCCATACATCACAAGATGGGTTGCAAACTGGCTGAGTGACAGAACCCACAGGGTCAGAGTTGCTGGCGCCATGTCAGACTCAAAGCCTGTCACAAGTGGTGTCCCACAGGGCTCAGTCCTGGGCCCACTCTTGTTTGGCATCTACTTTTCTGAAGTACAAGCAAACACAGGAGGGTTATGGCTGACAAAGTTTGCAGATGACTGCAAACTGGGCGCCATAGTAGAAAACACATCTGACACAGATATCCTTCAGAAGGGTCTCACAGAAACAGATAACTGGTGCCAGAGCCACGGCCTAAAGTTAAATGCCAAAAAATGCATAGTCATACCCTTCGGGAAAAACAAGGTTACCCCTAGCTACCAAATAGGAGGCAATCCACTGAGCACAGAAGAAGTTATCAGGGACCTGGGGACCCAGGTTGATAGTAGTCTGTCATTCGACACCCATGTAGCTAAAGTAGTTAGGAAGACCTTCTACATTGCCCACCTTATCATGAAGGATTCTCATCTAGATCAAGGGAGGTTATAGTCTCCCTTTACTCATCACTCATCAGACCAATGATTGAGTACAATGCCCCATTTGAAATGTATCTGACCCGACACTTGCAGCAGCTGGAGAGGCCACAAAAGTTCCTCACCAAAAGGATAAAGGGTCTCAAAGATCTATCGTATGCTGCCTGACTCAAAGAACTCCAGCTCTATTCAGTCGCTTACCGCTTGCTCAGAGGTGACCTTTGCCTAACATACAAGGCCATGTCAAACCCAGATTTGATGAATATGCTTCACCTCAAAAATCTAGATCCATCAGAGCCACAAGGGCGGGAGACTTAAACCTCGACACGGCTATTAATAGGACGTGCTGGAGGGATAGATTCATCACCCAAAGACTCCCTATGCTGTGGAACAGAATCCCGGTACATGTGAGGCAGAGCACCTCGCTGGCCTTGTTCAAGAGAAATCTTGACCAATGGATGGGAGATCGCAGATATACCCCAGGGATTACCTCAGTGTCACTGCTCGACAGAGGCACAGCAAAATAATGGGTATAGTTCCCCATACTAAAGGGGTGGCGTAAGCCACAAAACGATGGGCTAGGCTTGTAAATGCCCTCGGGCAGATAGCCTAGTATGAACCTATGAACCTATGAACCTATGAGACTTTCACAAGTAGTACCTTTAAGAGAAACTAGGGCTAAAACATATTTCTCTCATAACAATGACATCAATACTGACACCGTTAACAACAGCAATAGTAGGACATTTGTAAATGTACCCATCTGTTATACTAGTAATGTTCATAGGAGCATAGGATCATAGAAAGTTACTAGGCTACTGGCCCTGAGGTCCTTATAAGCCTAGCCAAGAATGTAGCCCATCTATAGGTTCATAGGTCCATAGGTAGGTACTAGGCTATCGGTCCAAGGGACTATGTAAGCCTAGCCAACAATGTTCCCTGGCTTACGCCACCCAAGAATGTTATTTTCCTGTGCCACTGTCGAGCAGAGACATAGAAGTGATCCCCGGGGTGTATTTCCTGTTTCCCATTCACTCATCAAGATTTTTCTTGAAGAGTGCTAATGAAGAACTTTGCTTGACATAGATGTGTTGCCTGTTCCAGAGTATGGGAAGTCTCTGGGACAGGAATCTATCTGTCCAGCATGTCCTGTTTATTGTGGTGACAAGGTGTAGGTCCCTAGAGCGTGTAGCTTGGTGGGATTGGGATTTCTTTAGGTGAAGCATGTCCAACAGCTCTGGGTTTGACATAGCTTTATATGTTAGGCAGAGATCACTTAGGAGTTGACAATATGCTACGGAGTAAAGCTGGAGTTTTTTGAGGCGGTCAGTGTAGGGCATTTTTTTTGAGGCCAGTAATCCTCTTTGTGAGGTCCTTCTGTGGCCTCTCCAGCTGCTGCAGATGTCTTGTGAGTACATTCCAAAAGGGGCATTGTACTCTATAATGGGTCTAATGAGTGTCGAGTAGAGTGGAACAATGACCTCTTTTTTCCTGGATGAGAACCCTTTTATGATGAGGTGTGCCACGTAGAAGGACAAATCAGCCACCTGATTTGTTATAGACAAATCAGCACCTGATGTCCCTGTCCAGCAGCGGCACGGTTGGAATCCCAGGGAGATATTTTCTATTTCCCATTCAGTTATCCAGGTTGCACTTAAAAAGGGGTAAAGAGGTACTTTGCTTGACGTGGAAAGTGAGTCTATTCCATAGATGGGGGAGCCTCTGGGACACAAATCTGTCCTGCCAACAAGTCCTAATGATGTCACAGACCAGGTTGAGGCCGCGTGTGTGGGTTACTCGAGTGGAGCTTGACTTGTGGATATGCAGCAGTCCCATCAGGGTGGGTTCTGAGATCTTTTTGTATGCCAGACAGAGGTCACCGCTGAGGAGTCTGTATGAAACAGAGTAGAGGGACAGGGCTTTTAGCCCATCTGTGAGGAAGATTTTTGAGGCCCTGGATTCTCCTGGTGAGGAACCTCTGTGGTTTCTTCAGCTGCTGCATGTGCATTGTGAGGTACATGCCGAATAGGGTGTTGTACTCAATAATGGGCCTTATAAGGGAAGAATACAAAGATGTTATGACCTCCTTCTCCTTGAATTAGATACCCTTACTTATGAGGTGGGCCATGTAGAAAGTTTTCTGTACAATGGAAGCAACATGGTCATCAAACGTCAGGTTGCTATCAATCTGAGTGCCCAAATCCCTCATGCCTGACTGCGTGCTTAGAACGTTGTTATTAATGTGATCATTTGTGGGGACATCACTTTCCCCAAAGGGGATGATGATGCATTTTTTGCATTTCGCTTGAGGCCATGTTTCTGGCACCAGTCATTTGATTGGGTGAGACTCTCTTAGAGGATGTCCATGTCACTAGGGGAATTGATGACAGCGCCCAGCTTGCAGTCATCTGCAAACTTAGTCAGCCATAGCCCACTGGTTTTGGCATGCACCTCAGAAAAGTATAGCCTAAATAACAGTGGCCCCAAGACTGAACCCTGTGGTACACTACTCAATACAGGTCTACTGCTTGAGGTGGCTTCTCCTATTTTGACCAGGTGGGCTTGATCAGTGAGCCAGTTAGCTACCCATTTGGTAACATATGGATTGATGCTTACTGACAGAGTTTATCTATTATGCCTGAGTGGGGAATAGTGTCGAAGGCTTTGGCCAGGTCAAGGTAGGTGATGTTGACTGTCTTTCTCTCTGTCATGGCTTTGGTGACTATCTCAAAAAAAGTCAACCAAATTTAACAGACATGACCACGCCTTGACAAAGCCAAACTGTGTGGGATCGAGTGTTTAGAGGTTGCCAATGTCCTTGTTAATCAGGTTCATGATAATCTGTTCCATGGCCTTGCATGCAGATCAGGCTAGTTAGGCTGATGGGTCTATAATTTCCCAGATCAGTGGACGCTCCATCTTTGTGTAAAGAGATGACACTGGCTGTCCCCCACTCAGCTGGGACAAAGCCAATACTCAGGCTTTGGTTGACTAGGGCACCTAATGGTGCTGCAAGTTCCTGCCTGAGTTCATGTAGGATACAGCCTGGGATGTTATCGGGTCCCATGGAGGCTGTAATTTTTGCCTTTGAGAGATGAGTGATGACCTGATCCCTAGATATAAAGGGAAGGGAGCAAATACTGGGAATGTCCTAATTTACTGATGGGGGGTGGGGTGAAATTTTCACTGAATCTGTCAGCCAGCAAGTTTGCTATATCTATGGCATTTGTATATGTGGTGTCCTTGACCACCAGTTCTGAACAGCTCTGGGTGCTACCTTTGAGATTACAAACATATGCTAAGACGACCTTATGATTGATGCTGATGTTAATCAGGTGACTGAAATTTTTCATAAACACTGGCCAATATGAATGATGAATGAGCAAGTTATGAATTTGGTGGGTGAAGCCTCGCATTTTAGCTTTAAAAATAGGAAATCTATCAAGAAATTTTTATGTCATTTATTTTATTTTATTTTATTTACATTTGTTGACCAGGATAGTCTAACTGGATACATGTGCATTTTCAGTAGAGGCCCAGGGAGAAAAGCTCCAAGCATAGACAGAAAACTTATTATGCAATATTAATATAAAAATAAGCTATTATCAAGTACAGATAATAACAATATTTGAATATTTGTGAAAGAAAAAAAAAAAAAAATATTGTGTGCCGAGTTATTTAGAGGGGAATGAACTAAGATCAAATACAGAAGAATAAACAATATCTGACAGAGAAAAAAACACAAAGAGTAATACATTTTAAAAAAGTTATAAAAATGTTTTTTTTTTTTTAGTTTAGTTTATTTGTTAGTACAGGTAGGAAAAATAGTACAGCAAAAAGAACACTGAAAGGTTTGAGCAATATAGTACACTGGAGAAGTGAAGTAAAAGGGAGAGCAGGAATGGGTAAAGTGGAAAATCAGTCAGGGTTTGTGCAGGGACAAAGCCAGTGAGTTTTAAAATGTTCTTTGAGATGTTTTTTTTAAAAAGAAGAGAGAGTAGAAAGTTCACTTGGAAGCTGGTTCCAGGCTTTTCCCACTGTGTTAGTGAAAAGTGAGTCTCCAGCTTTGTTGTTAGATTTAATAGTGGAAACTAGAAGCTTATTGGCTTAGCGAAGAGTTGTAAGGTTTTTGTAAGGGGTAGTCAGATTAGTGAGGATTGGGGTATTATTAGGGTGGTAAAGTATCTTTTGGGTGATAGTAAGTTGATGACAGAGTAGTTGGTGCTGCAGTTCTAACCATCCCAATTGTCTGAGGTTGAGACAGTGGTGGGTTCTAAAAGGGTTGCCAGTAGCAAATCTGGCTATGTTATTGTAGCTAGTGGCAAGTTTGTTAAGGTTGTTTTTAGAAAGATTAGTATAAATGTCAGAAGCATAGAACAGGGTAGAGATCAGGTGAGTCTCGGCTATAGTGGTTCTGGCTGTTGGTGTAAGGAAGGGTTTGATTCTATACAGGGAACCTAGTTTTTGTTGACAGATTTTATGGTAGTGTGGATGTGATCATCATAGCTAAGGTTGTTGTCTATGGTTATGCCCAGCAGACGGGTTGTGGTATCAGGGGATATGGTGGTTCCATTGTTAGAGATTATAGTGAAGAGAAATCGTGGCGATTTTAGAGTAGGAGTAAAGAGTAATAATTTTGTTTTTTTGGGGGTTCAGGAGGAGGCAGTGTTGCATGAACCAATTTTCAACAGTATGAAATACAGATTGGGTGAGGGTCTGGAGTGAAGTTGGGGACCTAGCTGAGCAGATTAAAGTAGAATCATCAGCATATTGTATGCAGGTGGCTTAAGGAATTTTAGTATTTAGGTCATTAATAAGCATTGAAAAGAGAAGAGGGCCTAGGATAGAGCCTTGAGGTACTCCAAGGTTTACGGGGAGAGGAGTTGAAAGCTTATTGTCCCAAAGGACTGCTTGATGTTGGTTGTCTAAATAGGATTTAAACCAGAGTAATGCCTGTGCGTCCAGTGAATGGGCTTTTAATACCTCAATAAGCAGATTATGGTTGACCATATCGAAGGCTTTTGAAAGGTCGATAAACAAAGCGGAGGAAAGAGAGTTATTGTTATGATTTTTGTTTATACAGTCAGAAAAGGATAGCAGGGCAGTTGAAGTACTATGGAATAGTCTGAAACCATGTTGGCAGTGGGCAAGTAAATTGTTGTGGAGAAGATGGTCAAGTAGTTGTTGGTGGATACATTTTTCCATTATTTTAGCTATAGAAGAGAGTAGAGCAATTGGTCTAAAGTTGGAAGTATCAGTTGATGTCCCACCTTTGTGTAGAGGAATGATGTGAGAGAACTTCCATATAAGAGGGATTTTACTTTCTGAAATAGTTCTATTAATAAGGATAGAAATAGGGTAGGGAATGGCTTTAGCTGCAATTTGCAGGTATTCTGCTGGTATACAGTCAGCAGAAGGGGTGCATGGCTTGAGTTTTTGAAGGATGTTACAAATGAGGGATGTAGGTACTGGTTGTATGTAAAAGGAAGGAACTGAATTTGTTGTGGTACTAGGTGGGAGGGAGCTAGTGGGTGGTAGAGTATTAGCTAGAGTCTGTATGGCTTCTATAAAGTAGTTGTTAAAGGAATCAGCTATTAGTTTAGGGTTATTGTGGGTGATTCCTGATGGGGTGGGAGAGTTGGAGTGCCCTGGGTGAAGTAATTTGTTCATAGCTGACCAGAAATTTTGTGTTTTTTGTTTGTGGGTTTGTTGGAGGTGAAGGTAAAAGTTTTTTGTCTAGCAGAATTTCTTTTTGGTGGCATTTCTTAATTGTTTAAAGTAAAGGTGGTCAGAAGGGCTTTTAGAGGCTCTCCACTTGGCCCAGATTTTATTTCTTAAGAGGATTTTTTGCCTAGTTTGTTTTGTGAGCCATGGGGCAGTTTTGGTCTTTATTCAGGATGAATGATAGGGGGCATGGAAATCTAGGATTTGAAGGAATCTGGCATTAAAGTAGGTGACTGCTTCATCAAGTTGAAGATGGAGCAGTGGTGACCAGTCACATGCCTTCAGTTCTGTTTGGAAGTTCTCAGGGTGAAAGTTTTTTTTTTGAACGGGAGGTTTTGAAAATAGTAGGATTGGGCCTATGAAGTTTTTGTTTAATTATATAGGTAAGAGCATGGACGCTGATGTCATCTGGAAGGGTTCCTGGTTTATAAGTAGTAGGGTGACTGTTTATGAGAATCCAGTCTAATGTGGTTTCCTTACCACTTTGTTTGTGGGTTCTAGTAGGAGTGGTTATCATTTGTGAGAAACCATAAAGATTTATGTGGTTAATGGGATTGGGGGACCTACAGGTAGCCCAGTCTATATTAAAGTCACCTAACACAATGATTTCCTGGAGTAGGTGGGCAGATAGGCCACTAAGTATATTTTCTAGAGTACTGATATTGTTATCGGGGGGGAAGATAGGAACAGATTATATAGATGGATTTATAGTTATTGATTTGCAGTTTGGCTAAAAGGGTTTCTGCAATGGAGTTTGCGGGAAGTGGAATATTGAAGGGCGATACTTGGGAGTTCTGATTTATAAAACAGGGCTACTCCCCTGCCTTTTTTGGTAATACGGTCTTTTCTCAGGATATTATATCCTGGGGGGGGGGGGGTAATCTCATGGTCTTTGGTTGAAGGTTTAAGCCAAGTTTCAGTAATACAGAGGATATCAAATTTGTGTACATCTAGGAGTGCATGAAGATGGGATATTTTATTTTTAATGCTACGGATGTTAAGGTGAGCTATCAGAAGGGAGTTAGATGAACTTGTTGGGGTAGAGGTGGTGTGGGGTTTTTGGTTAGGTAGGTCACTGGGAAGTCTTGTATCGGGGCCAGGGTTTGGATGGATATCACCATCTAAGAGGGGATGTTGTTGAGGTTTTTGTATTAGTTTTATGATTTTAAAGTAGTTGTAAGGGGGTTTCTTGTCATGGAAGTAAGTGATATGGGTAGATCTGTGGTACTTTGGAAGGGTGTAGCTAGAAGTAGAGGTTATGTTAATGTGGTTGAGGGAATTTATATGTGAGAATGGTTGGGTTTGTCATCTGAGGAATAAGCAGAATTTAGGAGCAGAAGACAAGGTAAGAACATACCCCTGCTCTAATTGCAATTTTTGTAATTATATAGATATCGGTAATCAAATTTACATCCTAATTTAGGACAGAGATTCACATTTAAAGTATGAAGTGTATTTAGCACACTGTATCCAGTGTAGCACCTTCTATGTTGGAAAGACTAAGAGCGGATAAGGGAACATTTATACAGTATACAGACTGCTAATATGATGAACACTTTAGCTAAACATGTAGCAGAATATCCCACACATAGTTTTAAGTTCCTAGTGATAGAAAATTTATATGAGAGTAACCGCATAGGTGATATTAGGAATAATACTGAAAGATCAGAATTTAGGTGAATCATTAAACTTACAGCAGACGGGGGTGTGGGGTGGCAGTGCATCACACAGACCCGTTTTTAAGGCTCATGGCTCGCGGTTTACCTAGGTGAACCAATACAGTAAATAGGCATAAGTTAGGTTTCAATATTACCTGATATGCAAGTTATCTTTAAGTGCATTTTTATATTTATTTTATTTTATAGATATTATTGATTATGATATTCCTGGGAGAATTCTGACGGAATTAGTTTATAACTCACTGTGAGATAAAAGAGGATAACAATTAGTGATTGGCTTATCTTAAGATTGTGAAGTTTTCATAGGTCAGTAATATGTCCTACTAAGAGATTGATTGGAAGAAAGAACTCTGGTGTAATAGGTAGGATTTCAACATCTAGGTGCCGCTGATAGGTGGATTTAGTGTACCAAAGGACCATATTTCCAAGAAGCGTTGATACGTTTGTTTTGAGTGATTTCATTTTGTATTTATCTTACATATAGTCATTATTAAAATAATATTTTGTCCTATTTTGATATTTATCACAGATTTTTAATGTATTCAGTTTATATCTCACAGTTAGAGGAACAAGGTTAACATGTGTTGATAGACTTGTTCTAAGACTCTGAAGTTTTCATAGGTTAATAATATGTAATATTATACTGTCCACTGGATAAAAGAAATACATTGTGATTGGTTAAGTTCTAACACTTTAACACATCTGACAGATGGCATTGCACACTCAGTGAGACCTTCGTCTTCAGGATGTTTAATTGGTTCTATGGATGTTCTTTCATTGCCTCTATTTATTTTTTCTTGTACTGTATGTATACATCATCAGTGTGGTTATTGCTGAATATATATTTTTTCGCTTTGGTGTGATACGATGTGATAGCTGATTACATGACCCTAGTGGATCAAACTTGTAATGCAGAGTTAGATGAATGAGGGCAATGTTTTATGACTGGCCCATTTTAAGACTTTGACATTTTGATAGGTCAGTGAAGCATTTCCTTATGACGTCCATTGAAAGAAGGAAATGCATCATGATTTGTCAGTCTACAACACTTAGAGGTTTGTGATAGGGAGTTATTGTGCTTTCATTATGGTGTATACTTCCTGGATGTCCACCATTTGACAAGGTACATCATATTTTAGTGGATGACAGTGGAATAATATGATTGGACTGTCAGTAGGCATTTAATTAATTTGATAGGTATAATTGCTCCAGAATGTAATGGAGCAGTAAATAACTTTTATTTTATTTCAATGTGATTCCAATTATTATGATTGGTTTGTTTTAAAATGCAATATTTTTAATAGGTGGTTCACATATTTTTAAAGAAACTTGAATTTGTTCAGAAATGTTTTTGGTTTGAAGAAATGGCCATTCTGACTGTGAAAGTACTAACATTAGTAAATGTTTAATTCAAAAGATTTAGACATGTTTCCGTTTACCCTGACTTTTATGCTTTTTTATTGTTTTCTTACAGTATGATAGCATACATTTATTTAGCATTTGTTTACTGGGAAAGTCTGACTTGGAACAAAGCCAATTTTCAGCAGACACCCAGGGAGAAATGTTCCAGGTACATGTCTTTGTAACATGGGAGGAAACAGGACTCCCCACCCAGAGGAAACACACACGAACACAGGGAGGACATGCAGACTCCACACAACAGGCACTGCAGCTGAGAATCGAACCAGAGAACCTTTCGCTGTTAGGTAACAATGCTACCACTGCACCACTGCACCATCCTATTTTCTCATATTCAGCGGAGCTAATTGGGTTTGGTTAATTTAGATTGTCTTCGAGAAATTTCTAATGGTACATAGATGGAAGGGATCTCTGGTTTCAATTTTATTTTGAAGGAGACAGCTTTATGGTCAGACCTAACAAGTGATATAGATATACAAAGGGTGGTGCAAGAAGTCTCCATATTCGTAATGACAAGATCCAACATGTTGTTCCCCACAGTGGGTACTGACTAATTTTTCCAAGACATTTGTATTGATAAAGTTTGTGGATTTCAATACTTGTGCACCAGTGTTGGTGTAGGTTTCCCAGTTTATAGCTGATTAGGCTAGATCATCTAAGAAAATGGTACTGAGTTTAATATTGAGTGATTCTAGTTTCTGTAGACATCTGTTGTGGCTTTCTTTTGTCATAAAGGGACCATTTTGATGCCTTTTTGGAAATGAATAAGCTTCAGTGCATCCTGCTGCTTTACCAGCCTTGATGTGAGGCTCTTCTGGACAAAGACTGAGACACCTCCACCTTTCTTTCTCCTCCTGCATTGTAGCTGGTGGCATAAATGCATGGAAGGCATTATAACCCTGCACATCTGGAGTGGTCTCCACCATGTTAAACCGTGTCTCACTCACAATACAGCAGTCTACATCCTCAAGGGTGAAGAGAGCATGTAGGAAGGGGAGTTTCTTATTTAGGCTCCTAACATTGATCAGTAATACCATCATATTTTCCTTTGCTCACTTCGTTATGTTGGTAGGTTTATCAGGCTGGCATTGCCTAAAAAGGGTACTA
Organism: Protopterus annectens; assembly: GCF_019279795.1. NCBI lineage: Eukaryota > Metazoa > Chordata > Ceratodontiformes > Protopteridae > Protopterus > Protopterus annectens. The sequence goes on from NC_056726.1 coordinate 1,162,315,361, forward strand.
TGGTGATGGACAATGTCTTTCCAATAATCAAAATCCTACAGCAGACAGATGCAGTCCATCCCTGGTGATGCAACATGGGCTGTCAAGCATGTCCTTCAGCTGGCAAACATTGGACCCCCTTGAAATGACACCAAAAACAAAGGCAATTATTAAAGTGGCACCATCCTTTGAGAACCATCCTTGGAGAAGGTAGAATGCAGTTCAATGCTAGGATCATACATGTCTGAGACACATAGTCTAAGTGCCCCATCACATCTGTCTTCATACAGTCCAGCATGGTGCATCTTAAGTCATCATTATCCACATGTACTATGACAGAGTCATACTGTTGCTTAATATGACAAAGGCATACTAGTACTTGTTCAAGGACTGAGTGTATGTGTGATTTGACAGATCTTTGCACCAGACAAGTAACTAAGTATAGGTTCATAGGTTCATAGGTAGGTACTAGGCTATTGGCCCTAGGGCCTATAAAAGCCTAGCCAAAGGTACCCTGGCTTTCGCCACCCAAGAAAATTATCTTCCTGTGCCACTGTCGAGCAGAGCCACAGAAGTGATCCCTGGGGTGAATTTCCTATCTCCCATCCAATCATCAAGATTTTTCTTGAACAGTGCTAATGAGGAGCTTTGTTTGATATAGATAGGTAGTTTGTTCCAGAGTATGGGAAGTCTCTGGGACAGGAATCTATCCCTCCAGCATGTTCTGTTTATTGTGGTGACGAGGTTTAGGTCCCTAGAGCGTGTAGCTCATAGGGATTGGGATTACTTTAAGTGGAGCATGTCTAAAAGCTCTGGGCTTGACATAGCTTTGTGTGTTAGGCAGAGATCACCTCTGAGTAGGCGATATGCAATGGAGTAAAGCTGCAGTTTTTTGAGACAGTCTGCATAGGGCATCTCTTTGAGGCCGGTAATCCTCTTTGTGAGGTATCTCTGTGGCCTTTCCAGTTGTTGTAGATGTCTTGTGAGGTACATAGCAAAAGGGGCATTGTACTCTATAATGGGTCTAATGAGTGATGAGTAGAGGGGAACAATGACCTTTTTTTTCCTGGATGAGAAACCTTTTGTGATGAGGTGTGCCACATAGAAGGATTTCCTGACTACTGTGGCGATGTGATTATCAAAGGAGAGACTACTGTCTGTCCACCTGTGTCCCAAGGTCTCTTATCACATTTTCAGTGTTAAGTAGACTACCACCTATGTGGTAGTTCATGGGTACTGAGTTTTTACCAAAAGGAATGACAATGCACTTTTTGGCATTGAGCTTGAGGCCATGGCTTTGACACCAGGCATCTGTCTCAGCAAGGCCCTTTTGTAGGATGTCCACATCTTTTGGAGTTTTGATTATGACTCCTAGTTTGCAGTCATCTGCAAACTTCATTAGCCAAAGACCTTCTGTGTTGGCCTGTACTTCAGAGAAGTAGATACCAAACAGGAGAGGACCCTGGACTGAACCCTGTGGTACTCCACTTGTCACTGGTCTGAAGCTGGATTTGGAGTCTGCTACTTTCACAGTGTGGGTTCTGTCAGTGAGCCAGTTGGCAACCCATCTTGTGACATAGGGATTTATACCTAGTTTAGTGAGTTTATCTATAATTCCAGAGTGGGGGATGGTGTCAAAAGCCTTGGCGAGATCTAGACAGGCTGTGTGAACCACCTTACCCTTATCTACGGCTTTGGTGACTGCTTCAAAGAAGTCTATCAGGTTTAGGAGACATGATCTGCCTTTTACAAACCCGAACTGGGTGGGGTCTTGAGTTTGGAGATTACCAATATCATTGTTTATAAGTTCCATGATGATACGCTCCATAGCCTTGCAGACCAGGCTCTTTAGGCTAATTGGGTGGTAGTTTCTGGGGTCTGTGGTGGCTCCCCCTTTGTGGAGTAGGATAACTGTTGCTGTGCGCCATTCAGCGGGCACATAGCCTGAGGTGAGGCTATGATTGAATATGGTACTTAGGTGGGGTGCCAGTTCGTTCTGTAGTTCATGTAGAACACAGCCTGGGATGTCATCAGGTCCCATGGATGCTGTGTTCTTGGCTTTGGATAGTGTGTTTTTTACCTGTGCAGCCATAATTACAGGAACTTTGCATTCTTCTGGTATAGAGATGGGCCCTTTAGGGGATGACAGAGGGGTAAAGTTAGCACTGAACCTATCTGCCAGGACGTTGGCAATATCTGTTGGTTCTGTATATTTAGTGCCATTGTGCTGTAACTCAGAGCAGATCTGAGTGTTGCCATTGAGATTCTTGACATAGCTATAGAATGCTTTGTGGTTGTCTTTAGAGTCAGTGGCGATTTTGTTTTCATAACTAGCTTTGGAGGATTTTATGAGGGATCTCAGCTTCTTACTGAAGCTGACCAGGGAGTTTCTCCAATCATGGGATTTTACTCTTTTTTGCAACAGTATCTTTCTTCTGTTGTAGAGTTTGTTTATGGCAGGGGACCACCAGATTGGCTTCCTTTTTTTGGAGGATAACATCTTGGTTCTGTTAGGGATTGCATGATCCATGCACTCATGTAAGTGCTTATAAAGTGCATTTGTGTAGGATTCAGCAGTCATACCTCTATTGTCCATCAGCATGGGTGTCGTAAAGTTTGCCACTTCTGTCTTAAGAAGCGTGAAGTTGGTTTTGGAGAAATTTTTTACTGCGGTTTCCCTAATGGGGGGTGGGGGAGGGATGTGGATGTCTAGAGTGATTAGCTTATGGTCGGATCTGACCAACGAGGAACTGACCTCTGGTGTGGAGCACCGGTTGCCCATGTTGGTAATAACCAGGTCTAGGATATTGCTGCCCCTGGTGGGGGTGTGGATAAGTTGATCCATGGCATTGGAATGTATGAATTCCAGAAAACGTTGAGCACAAGAGTTGGTACACGAGTAATTTTCCCAGTTAATGATAGGGTAGTTGGAATCGCCCATTATTAGGGTGTTAGGTTGTACCCTAATATTTTCCAGTGTATTAGGAAATGAGGAGTGGGAATCCTGGGGCATGGTGGGGATCTGTAGCAAGCTACAATTTGGATTGCGGTCTTGCCCAGAGTTAGTTGCACTTGGATAATCTCGGATGCATTATGCTGAGCAACTAGCCTGGAGGTGTGGATATCCTTAAAGAATATGGACACGCCTCCGCCTTTAGTGTTTCGGTCCAGGTTAGGTGGCCGAAAGGTGTGGTATGAATTATAGTCTGGTAATGCAGGGGTACTCTCTGGATCCTTGAACCAGGTCTCTGTCACTGCACAGATGTTGATGTTCTCCATTTTAAGGAGTGCCTCAAGAGAGTGCATTTTGAGGTTTAGACTTCTAGCATTGAGTAGCAATACCCTCAGATTCTTCTTGCCTGTACCTGTTAGGGTGGTGAATTTGTCATTTGAACCTTGCCTAAAAAAGGCACTATAGGGGTGGCTATAGCCTTAGCCAGTATCCGGAATCCCAGGGGCGACAGGTGCAGGCCATCTCTGGCAAAGCATCGTGGCTTGTCGATCATGTCATCCCAGGCAGACAGATACTGGATCCCCTTAGAATGACACCAGAAGCTTAGCCAATTGTTGAAGTCAATCATTTTGCCCTTGTACTGTGGTATCATTCTGGGTGATGGCAGGATGCTACTCAGGGCTAGGGTCATACCTGCCTGGGCTACAAGATTGGACAACTCCTGCATGTCCCTTTTCTTGTAGTCCAAGGAGGTATGTCTCAGGTCATTCATACCAACATGGACAATGACAGAGTCATATTTGTACTTGTTGTGGAGTGACCTGAGTGCATGTGTTATGTGGTGGATCCTGGCACCTGACAGGCAGCTGACAGTAACTTTCTCCTTGTATAGCCTGGTGAGTGGAACATCAGTGTGCCTGACTATAGAGTCACCTATGACTAGAGTGTTGGGTACGTTGTTATGCCTTATGGGCTGTGGTTGAGTGGCACACTGAGTTTGTGGGCTATGTGTCATTTGGGTTGTGTTTGGGGGTGGAGGTTGCTTGTGTTTCTGCTTTGGAGGTCTCTGTTGCTTGGGCAGGTTTTTACTGAGAGCCTCCGCGAATGTAGGTGTGTGTTTTGTGTTTCTATGTGTGTGTTTTGGTGGTGTAGGTTTTGAGGGACTATGTGCTGAGTGTGGTGTGGTGCAAGTGTTTACCTTCTCCTCTTGACTGTCTAGTCCAGTCTTGGGTGAAGAGAGCTTTGCTTCCAGTTTGGCTATATAAGTGCATCTCTCACAGGTTGTAGTGTTGGGTGGTAGGAGGAGAGGGTTGTCTGTGTACATGAGGCAATTACTGCATTGCCCCAAAGATGCCCAGATTCATCAGGTAGACAGGAGAAAACACCGGGGGCTGACCCTTAGACATGCCTGGATAGCTGCTTATTTGTTAAGTACTAGAAACTGTTTTCCTCTAGACAGTGAGGAAAGTTGAGTGCTGTAGTAATTTGTAGCTTATTTAGTGCTTACAATAAGTTCTGAACAAGTGCTGAAACAAAAAACTGTCTAGTTCTGAGAAACAAAATTAAGCTAGAAGGCTTCCTTTCAACACAGAAAGGCTTGGGCCCTAGAAGCCTACAAATAGTCCTGGACACAGCAAATCTATATCCAGGCTAGACTACCCACAGGAAAGGCAGGAAACAAGCTTAGAAGAAGTTTTTTTTTTTTTTTTTTTTTTTTTTTGTTAGTAGAAAGAGAGAAAGGAGTAGCAGAAACTAAGCTGATCGGCCTTCTCAAATGTTCTCCCTGTACTGGGTAGAATGAGGTAATGACACTAGACTGGGAGGAGGGTCCCAGATCAAATTTACACTAGGGGCGGGCAACTGCAAAGCCACCAACTATAAAAACACTATACCAACATGGAGGGAGGGCGGGAAACAAACTGCAGAAATGTTTCTCACAGCTGAAAAACAGCAGTGAGCCTTTAAATGAGAGTTTTAAACAGCTAAAAGACTGAGCCTCTAGAAAAAAGAGTTTAACTGCAACAAGTTATCAGAAACAAATCATTCTTCATGTGCTCATCCTTGTACAAGGTACATCTATATGTCTTACAATGGAGTTACCCATGACAAGAATGCTCAGATGGGTATATATCTGCCTTACAGGCTCAGCATCCATGACTTGTACTCTAGTGGGAGGGTGGTGTAATGGTTAAGATGCTTACCTTAGAAACACAAGGTGCAGGGTTTAATTCTCACAGGGGGTAATTGGCTAGGCTTAAAATGGTCCATGAGGGCAGTTAGTCTAGTAATAATCCATGACTCTATGAGCATTGTGTAACAGAGAAGTAACTTGAGACAGCAACTAGCAGATTGCCAGTCCCAAAACAAAATGTATTTGCCTTACATTGTGAGCATTCATACATAAAGTTGTTAGGTTGTATACAATGCACCTATGCCCCGCATTTACTTAAAAAAAATCAATAATACAAAGGTGTTATGTTTGAAAGTCATACTGAGAATCCTTTTAAAACATACTTAAAATCCTCAAAACAGTAAAAGCATTCAGTCTGTAATGTACTCTGCTTTTATTGGAATTCTCATCTAATTCACAATGCACATTTTTCTGTGCTGCAACCACATTTCTACTTAACAGAAATTTCTCCCATCAGAAACAGTACTGTAGACCTTTTTTTAAAACACCAGAAGACATCACCACTTGGAATAGGTCCATGTAAAGAAAAAGGCAAATGTTAGTTCTATAAACAATATAATCTTGTACCAAGGTGAGCAGTTAAGGCATATGAGCATGTGTCTATGCCAGCAGGTAGCACTCACATGCAGATAGGTGCTCTCTGTAAAGCAATGTTAGCCTTACTAGTATCATGCAGCCCCCAAATCTCAGGTCACTAAAAAGGTCATTCTGCCTTCTTCTAACTGGTGCTTAATAGGCTGTTTTATGAAAATATACATTATCAAAACAATATTGGTCTCTTTTATGCTCATCAGCATAGTTTTACAAAGTAACCTCCATGCTCCATGTTTTCTGTAGATATAAGATTGCTGTAAAACAAAGTGGGCAATTTACTGGAACAATAAGAACATATTGAAACATTTAATACGATGCCACACAACATACTTGTGCAAACCCTGTTCTGAATTTTGATGAAGGTTACAGTAAATCATTTATGCATTCTATTGCTAAGACACTTATCAATATTTTCTCTAGTCCTTTACCATTTGCATCTGGCATGCCTTAATGTTGGGCACACAGTTTCTTTTGACTTAGTATCAACTGCCTTGACCAAGACCTACCAGACTTGCAAGCCCAACTCTTTACGGGCAATTTTATAATACATTTTGGCTTCCTAGCATATTGAAATGCAAAAGAAAACCTCTAGAAGTACCCTAAAAGCTTCTAGGAGTAGTCTGAGAGATGAAATCTGCCTATACATATGAGTACAACTAATGCAGTGATATCTGACACTCAGACTATTCTCAAAACCAAGAGATGCAAAACAGGTGTCTATAAATATCTTCAGGAAATTGCAAATGCTCAGAAACACTGCAAAGATATAGAGAACTAGTTTAGGTTCATAGGTGTGTACTAGGCTAAAGGCCCTGTGGCCTTTACAAGCCTAGCCCATAGGATTACCCTGGCATCGTGCCACCCGACCTTAGTTCCCAGTGCCTCTGTCGAGTAAGCCACTGGGGTTATCCTGGGGTGAATTTTCTATTTCCCATCCACTCATCAAGATTTCTCTTGAAGAGGGCCAGAGAGGTGATCTGCTTGACATGTATGGGAAGTCTATTCCATAGCATGGGCAGTATCTGGGTTATGAACTTGCCCTCCAGCATATTCTATTGATTGTGGTAATGAGGTTGAGGTTTCTTCAGCGTGTGGTGCAGTGGGATTGGGATTTCTTTATATGTAGCATTTCTAACAGAGCTGGGTCAAACATGGCTTTGTAAGTCAAGCAGAGATTGCCTCTAAGTAGACGATATGAGACAGAGAATGGTTGCATTTTTTTAGTCTGTCCATATAGGACAAGTGTTTAAGGCCTAGGATCCTCTTTGTGAGGTACTTTTGCAGCCTCTCCATTTGTTGCAGGTGTCTAGTGAGGTACATGCCAAATGAGGCATTGTACTCGATGATTGGCCTAATGAGGGAAGAGTAGAGGGAGACAATGACCTCTTTCTTCCTGGATGCAAAACCCTTAGTAATGAGATGTGCTACACAGAAGGACTTTCTGACCACAGTGGCAGTGTGGTGATCAAAAGAGAGGTTGCTGTCAACCTGTGTTCCCAGATTTCTTATAACGCCTTCTGTGTTCAGTGGACTACCATCAATGTGGTAATTCATGTGAACCGGGTTTTTCCCAAAGGGGATGTTGACACATTTTTGGCATTGAGCTTAAGGCCATGGTTCTGACACCAGTCGTTGGTCACAGTGAGGCCTTTCTGTAGGATGTCAACATCACTTGGGGAGTTAATAATAGCTCCCAACTTGCAATCGTCTGCGAACTTTGTCATCCAGAGTCCCCTTCTGTTGGCCTGGAACTTCAGAGAAGTAGATACCAAACAGGAGAGGACCCTGGACAAAACCCTCTGGGACTCCACTCATGACTAATCGGAAGTCTGACTTGGAGTCAGCTACTTTCACACTGTAGGTTCTATCTGTGAGCCAGTTTGCAACCCACCTAGTGATATAGGGGTTGATGCCAAGCTTAATGAGTTTTTATATGATTTCTGAATGGAAATGGTATCAAAAGCCTTGGCCAGATCAAGGTAGGCTGTATGTGAACCACCTTGCCTTCATCTACAGCTCTGGTGACTGACTCAAAGAAGTTGAGCAGGCATGATCTACCCTTCACAAAACCAAACTGTGTGGAATCCAAATTTGGAGATTCCCTATATCCTTGTTTATTAGGTCCATGATGATGCATTCCATAGCTTTGCATATCAGACTCATTAGGTTAATGGGGCGATAGTTCCCAGGGTCTGTAGTCACTCTGCTTTTGTGGAGAGGGATGACTGTAGCAGGGTACCATTTGGCAGGGACAAAGCCTGAGGTGAGGCCGTGATTGAACAGGACACACAGGTGAGGTGCCAGTTCACTCTGTAGTTCATGTAGAACACAATCAAGGATACAGGTCGCATAGAATCTGTATTCTTGGCCTTGGAATGTACTGTTTTAACCTGTGCAGCAGTAATACTGGGTGCCTGGCAATCTACTGGTATTGTGATTTGTCCTTTGGGGGGGGGGGTAAAGTTGACACTGAATCTGTCGGCCAGTATACTGGCAATATTTGTTGGCTCTGTATATGAGGTACCATTGTGCAGTAGCTCAGAGCAAATCTGGGTATTGCTGTGGAGATTCTTTACATAACTATAGAAGGCCTTGTGTTTGTCTTTACTATCTGCTGCAAATATGTTTTCATACCTAGCTTTAGAGGATTTGATGAGGGATCTCAACTTTTTGTTGAGGCAGATAAGGGAGTTTTTCCATTCTTGGGACTTCATCTTATTCTGCATCAGTTTCCTCCTTCTATTGTAGAGTTTGTTTATTGCAGGGGACCACCAGATTGGCTTCATTTTTTTGGAGGAGAGTGTCTTGTTTCTATTGGGAATGGCGAGATCCATGCATTTGTGTATGTGTTCGTACAGTGCATTGGTGTATGATTCTGCGGTCATGCAACTATTCTCCATTTGCATGGGTGCCGTGAAGTTTGCCACCCTTGTTTTTAGGATCCAAAAGTTAGCCTTGGAGAAGTTTTTCATGGTGGTTACCTTTGCTGGGGAGTGGGATGGATGTGGATTTCCAAGGTGATTAGTTTGTGGTAGGATCTAACCAGGGAGGAGCTGACTATTGGTGTAGAGCAACGGTCATCCATGTTAGTAATGACCAGGTCAAGGATGTTGCTACCTCTAGTGGGGGTAAGAACGAGCTGGTCCAGTGCATTGGAATTAATGAACTCCAGGAAATGCTGGGCAAGTGTACTGGCACATGAGTAGTTTATCCAGTTAATGGAGGGGTAGTTGAAGTTGCCTAGTAAGAGAGTGTTAGCTTGGACTCTAATATTCTCCAGGGTGCTTAGAAATGTGGAGTGTGAGTCTTGGGACATGGTTGGGGACCTATAGCAGGCTACGACCTTAATCACTATCTTACCTAATGTTAGCTGCACCTGAAGTATCTCTGATGTGTTATGTTGGACTACCAGTCTGGAGGTATGTGCATCCTTTACGAATATGGAAACACCACCGCCTTTGGAGCTTCGATCCAAGTTCTGGGGCCGAAAGGTGTGGAATGAGTTATAGCCTGGTAGTGCAGGGGTGCTTTCTGCTGCCTTAAACCAGGTCTCTGTTACAGCACAAATGTCGATGTTCTCCATTTTACGGAGTGCCTCGAGCAAGTACATTTTGAGATTTAGACTTCTAGAGTTGAGCAACATGACCCTCAGATTGCATTTTTTTGTAGTTGTCATGGTGGTAATTTGGTCTTTGGAACACTGCCTAAAAAAGGCACTATAGGAGTGGAAACAGCCTTGGCCAGTATCCGGAAGCCCAGGGGTGACAGATGCAGGCCATCTCTGGCAAAGCATCAAGGGTCTGTCAATCATGTCATCCCAGACAGACAGACACTGGATCCCCTTAGAATGACACCAGAAATGTAGCCAATTGTTGAAATCAATAATTTTCTGCTTGTACTGTGGTATCATTCTGGGTGATGGTAGGATGCTGCTCAGGGCTAGGGTCATACCCACCTGGGCTACATAATCCGAGAGCTCCTCCATGTCTCTTTTCATGTAGTCCAGGGAGGTACATCTCAGGTCATTCACACCCACATGTACAATGACAGAGTCATATTTGTACCTGTTGTTGAGTGACCTGAGTGCATGCTTTATGTGTCGGATCCTGGCACCTGACAGGCAGCTGACTGTTACTTTTTCATTATTCAACCTAGTGAGTGGGACATCAATGTGCTTCACTATCGAGTCACCTATGACTAGTGTGTTGGGCATGCTGTTTTGCCTTAGGGGCTTTGGTTGAGTGGGACACTGTTTAGGAGAGTTATGTGTCTCATGATTAGTGTTGTGTTGTGGTGGTCGAGTGCATTTCTACCTTGGAGGTCTCTGCTGTTTGGGCAGATTTTTATTGAGAGCCTCCACGAAGGTGGGTGTGTGTTTTGTGTTTTTATGTGAAGGTAGTGCTAGTGTGTGTTCCGGAGGGCTATGTGTTCTATGTGGTGTGGTGCAAGTGTTGACCTTCTTCTCTTGACCAACTATTCTGGTCTTGGCTGGAGAGAGCGTGGCTTCCAATTTGGATATATAAGTGCATCTCTCGTAAGTCTGAGTGTTGGAAGGTAAGAGGAGAGGGTTGTCGGTGTACGTGAGGCAGTTGCTACATTGCGTCAGGATGTCCAAGTTCACCAGGTTAATAGGAGAAAGCACAGGGAACTGACCTTTAGACATGCCTGGAGGGGTGGGCATTGATAATAAGTGCTAGATCTGTTTCCTTGTAGAACGTTTAGTGTTGGTAGCACTTGTGTGCTACAATAATTGATAAAAGAAATCTGGTAAAGTGCTAGACTAATAAGGTAGTGCAATCTCGGAGTTGGTATATTTAGTTTGGGGGGGTATGGGGGCAAAGCCCCCCACATAAGGGGGGTGTGGGAAGTGAAGCCCCCCACAACATGGCTGGGTTTACTTTTGTTGCTTTTTTGTTTTTAATTTGGGATGGCCAAGCGGTTACTTACCTCAAGTTAGAAGTCGGTGTTTCTGGTGTCGGTCTTCTGATTTGTCTGTCCATTGGTCTTGGCGAAGTGAAAGTTGGTGATGTGCATGTTCCGGTATTATATATATAGATATATATATATATATATATATATATATATATATATATATATATACATATAGATAGATAGATGGATTTACTTACCTTTGCTGAATGGCACTAATGCTGACGTGTATAATGTTGACACCAAACAATCAACATTATGCAAGTTGACATACTACTGTGCTTGCAGCCAGTATCAGTCTCAGTACATTCAGAACATTTAAAACAAAAGCCAAAACAAAACATAGATTTTTGCAGGGGGGAGGAGAAGCCACCCTGCACCTTCATGTGTGGAGCTGCACCCCCACACCCCCTAATAAATACATATTCTAACTCCAAGATTGCACAATTCTTAGGAGAAATGGCAAGTTCCCCAACCCTGAGAATTGTCTGATGTGTCACTTTTGTCACTGGGTGTGGACAACTGTTTACTTGATCAAATTGTGTTGACTAAACAGATGACAATCAAAGCACCAGTCGACAAAAGTAGTGGCTACTATATATATATATATATATATATATATATATATATATATATATATATATATATATATATATATATATATATATATATATATATATATATTTACACATATATGTACATTGGATATAAAAAGTGTACACACCCCTGTCAAAATGTCAGGTTTTTGTGATATAAAAAAAATGAGACCACAATAAATAATTTCAAACTCTTCTCACCTTTAATGTGATCTTTAACCTGTACAATTTAATTGAAAAACAAATAAATCTGTTAGGGGAAAAAATATAAAAAATAAAAAACGTACAATAAGCTGGTTACATAAGTGTGCACACCCTTAAACTAATACTTTGTTGAAGCACCTTTTGATTTCATTATAGCATTCGGTCTTCTTAGGTAGGAGTCTATCAGCATGGCACATCTTGACTTGGCTATATTTGCCCACTCTTCCTTGCAAAAGTGCTCCAAACCTGTCAGATTGCGAGGGCATCTCTTGTGCACAGCCCTCTTTAGGTCACTCCACAGATTTTCTATTGGATTAAGGTCTGGGCTCTGGCTGGGCCATTCCAAAACTTTAATTTTCTTCTGGTGAAGCCATTCTTTTGTTGATTTGGATATATGCTTGGGATCATTATCATGCTGAAAGGTGAAATTCCTCTTCATGTTCAGCTTTCTAGCAGATGCTTGAAGGTTTTGGGCCAAAAGTAACTGGTATTTGGAACTGTTCATAATTCCCTCCACCTTGACTAAAGCCCCAGTTCCAGTTGTACAAAAGCAACTCCAAAGCATGATACTGCCACAACCATGCTTCACCATGGGGATGATTCTTTTGGTGATGCAAAGTGTTGTTTTTGTGCCAAACTTACCCTTTGGAATTGTGGCCAAAAAGTTCAACCTTGGTCTCATCAGACCATAACACATTTTCCCACATGCTTATGGGAGACCGGATGTATTGTTTTGAAAATTTTAGCCAGGCCTGGATGTTTTTCTGTGTAAAAAAAGGCTTCCGTCCTGCAACCTACAGCCGCATAGGCCAGACATATGTAGAATACAGGAGATTGTTGTCACATGTAGTACACAACCAGTACTTGCCAGAAATTCCTGCAGATCCTTCAGTGTTGCTGTAGGTCTCTTGGCAGCCTCCCTGACCAGTTTTCATCTTGTCTTTTCATCATTTTTGGAGGGATGTCCAATTCTTTGCAACGTCACTGTTGTCCCATATTTTCTCCACTTTTTGATGACTGTCTTCACTGTATTCCATGGTATATCCAATGCTGTGAAAATTTTTTTGTATCCTTCGCCTGATTGACACCTTTCAACAATGAGATCCCTTTGATGCTTTGTAAGCTCTCTGTGAACCATGACTTTTGTTGTTGCAGGCAACTGAGTAAATGTCAGGAAAATCCTACTATGACAGCTGAACTTTATTTGGAGTTCATCAGAGTCTCTTTAATTGATGGCAGGTGTGTACCCAAGAAGACTGAATGCTGTAATTAAATCAAAAGGTGCTTCAACAAAGTATTAGTTTAAGGGTGTGTGCACTTATGCAACCAGCTTATTGTACATTTTTTATTTTTTATATTTTTCCCCTAACAGATTTGTTTGTTTTTCAGTTGAGGTGTACAGGTTACAGGTCACATACATTAAAGGTGGGAAAAGTTTTGGAATGATTTATTGTTGTCTTATTTTATATCACAAAAAAATGGCACTTTAATAGGGGTGTGTACACTTTTTTATATCCTCTGTATGTATGTGTTCATATATATATTTATACATGGCTTCCCCGGCGTATGTCAATTTTAAGTTAAATCGATCTCAGTATTGTGGACACACTTTAGTTGACAGCACAGAAGGTCAACATATGTTCAAGATCAACATTCCCTGGGGAAGGAAAATATGCAGTTTCCCCAGGGATTGTGCAGTCTTGAAGTCACTACCTATAATTAGCAAGGGGTGACGAGAAGAAGGGAAGCTTTTTTTCCGTGTTCTGAGGATTATCCTCAGGGGATGCCCACTAGTGTGTTGATTTAAGTATGTCAACATTTGTGAGGCTTGACTAATAATAGTAGATCCATACCTACAGTATCGACCTAAATATATACATATATATATATATATATATATATATATATATATATATATATATATATATATATATTTATATATATATATGTGTGTGTGTGTGTGTGTGTGTGTGTGTGTGTGTGTGTGTGTGTGTGTGGGTATCACAGTATTTTTAAGAATAAATAGTGTTAACCAGTAAAGTGACTCATGCAGTATAAATTCCCAAAGATGGTTGAATGAAAGAAGTATAGACACATGTCACTTTGTTGATTATGCTGGTTCTAATGAAGTCCTGATCTTTGTGGAAAAAATGCTAAACTGTGGATAATAAAGGAGAGTATTTTTTATTTGCTACTTCACCTATTTTTTGTGGGCTTGTAACACCTGCATATTTTTGGTTATCTGTTTGTTTACTTACTTACTTACTTACTTTTTTGAAAAATTAGTCCCACTAGATATGGCCTATTTTTAGAGGAGACACATTGTAGCATTCATTATGACAGGGGAAGTTGGGCAAGGACACCAGAGGAATTATTTTTTTGTTTTTATTCATAGGTAGGTACTAGGCTATCGGCCCTGGGGCCTATACAAGCCCAGCCGAAAAGGTACCCTGACTTTTGACACCCAAGAAATTATTTTCCTGTGCCACTGTCGAGCAGAGCCACAGAGGTGATCCCTGGGGTGAATTTCCTATTTCCCATCCAATCATCAAGATTTTTCTTGAAGAGTGCTAGTGAGGAGCTTTGTTTGATATAGATAGGTAGTTTATTCCAGAGTATGGGAAGTCTCTGGGACAGGAAGCTATCCCTCCAGCATGTTCTGTTTATTGTGGTGACAAGGTTTAGGTCACTTGAGCATATAGCTCGGAGGGATTGTGATTTCTTTAAGTGGAGCATGTCCAACAGCTCTGGGTTTGACATAGCTTTGTATGTTAGGCAGAGATCACCTCTGAGTAGGCGATATGCAACTGAATAAAACAGGCGTTTCTGAAGACGGTCTGCGTAGGGCATATGTTTGATAAATGTTAAATGTTGCAGGATCTTTTTTATTAAATACTACTGACTTACACAAATTAGTTCTTGGTTTAATGTCTCATTTGTAGAAGTATGCATTAAGAGTTTAAGTGAACCTTATAGTGCATTACAACATCATTACTGGAAGTTATCTAAGCACCTGCTATAAGAATAGAGCCTACAACATTCTGATCTTGCTATCATTAGAGGTAGGTACGGTACCTGTTGTGCCACTGAGACAATTATAATTTTCAGGCAAGGGTGCTGTTTCATGCAAAAATGTATTATGCCATCTTTCCTTTTCCTGTATTTCCTTTCCTCATTGAACTGAAATTAATGTCCACTGTATTTGTGCTTTTTCTGAATAACTCTAGAGAGAATGTTAGTTTTTTTCACTGAGTAAATTTGATTTTTGTTGGTTTCATATATCCATGGCTTCCTATGTTCACATGCTCTTACTAGGCTTTTGATACATGAGAATCTTCAGATGCCTTGCCATGCATTTCCAAAAGCTTTTATTTTTATTTTTTTTTGGGGGGGGTTAGATATGGACAACACATATCCGTGCAAACATTTACACGTTAGTCCTAACCATAAGGAACAAGTGTGCTAAACCAGGGGTAAGCTTCTGGCTTCCCATCCATTCATCCAGATTATGCATAACCAGACTAAGTGATGTACTCTGCTTTATGTGGCGAGGAATATGATTCCAGAGAAGTGGTATTCTCTGTCAGACATATCTATCCCTCCAGCATGTTCTGTTTGTGTTGCAGAAGAGATTAAGATAGTTTGAGTGGTTTATTATGCCATTATTATTAGGAACTGTGAAAGGATGTGGTCATTTAAAGCTCTGTAAATGAGGCAGCAATCTCCCCTCAGTAGCCTTTAAGATATCAAACAGGACTTTGAGATGGTTAGTGTAGATTTTGTGGATTAGACCTTTGGTTAACTTGGTGAGAAAGCATTGCAATCATTCAAATTGTGTCCGTTGTTTGGAAAGGTGTATTGGGGACATTGTAGTCAGTGATCGACCTAATAAATGCTAAATACAATGGTATGATCACATCTCTGGTCATGGATGCCATGCCCTTACCAATAAGCTATACAGTGAAAAAGGACTTTCTTACAAAACTGGATTTGTGGTGACTGAATGACAGCTCATTGTCTAGGTAGGGTCCTAGGTCCCTAACTACTGGATCAACTTTCAAGGCTGTGTTGTCAATATGAAAGTTAGAGGGGATGCTGTGCTTGCCAAAGGAAATTTATTATACATTTCTTGGCATTAAATTTTAGGCCTTGGATTTGATACCATCTGTTTGGGAAAAGCCAACTTGGAGGATATTGATCTCTGGAGAGTTTATAATGATGCCACGTTTACAGTCATCTGCAATCTTGGTCAGGGAGAAACACTTAACATCAGCTTTGATCTCTGTGACGTAAATGCCCAGGAGGACAGACCTGATGACTGAACCCTTTTGTACTCCAGTAGGGACAGGTCTTTTGAAAGCTGTAGAGCCACCCACCCTAACTTCCTAGGTTCTGTTAGTGAGACAATTTGCTGTCCAATGAGTTACATATGAATTTACATTTAGCTGAGTGAGTTTATCAACTATAACTGTGTGTGGGATGGTGTAAAATGCTTTTGTGAGGTCCACATATGCAGTGTGTACCAAGTTTCCCTCATCTATTGGTGCAGTAACCATCTTGAAAAAGTCAGCTAGAGTAAGCAGACAGGATCTGCCCTTGACGAATATAACTGGGTTGGGTCAAGTGTCTGTAGCTTATCTATATCCATGTTTACTAATTCCATCCATTCCAGAACCTTACACATGTCTATTGATGCCCCAGCTTGCTGTAGGGGGCTGACTGTTGCTATCCTCCATTTATCTGGCACAAACCATGTTTGGTGGCTGATACTGAATAGCCTCTGTTGGGGGGATGACAGGTCCTATTTCAGACTGACCATTAGGCAGTTTGGTATGTTTTCCAATTTGTGTGTGCAAAGAGCTCTATTTTCTTATATTATAGGCCCTGTATACATTTAGGTTCCAGCTCAGAGTTTTATTTTTTTTTTATTTGGTGTAGCATTTATTTCTGAAAGGTCCAGATGCATCTATGAAGCTAATTACATGTGCATAGAATTTAGCAGTGAAACATTCCTCATAATCAGTGGGGTTATCAATATGGAAGAGGCTTTTGGATTTAGCCAGGTCATCACTCAGTTCTAGTAGGTTTACCTTAACATAATCTATGAACACTAGGGCATTGGAAGGTGCTTCATATTTTAGTCTGATGCCGAGTGTGATTGATGTGTGGTTTGTTCTGGCTCAGGAGGAAGTGACAATTGATAGGGAACATTATTTTGGTAAGAAACAAGTCCAGGATTTTATAGGTTCATAGGTGTGTACTAGGCTAATGGCCCTAGAGCCGTTACAAGCCTAGCCCATAGGATTGCCCTGGCATCGTGCCACCCAACCTTAGTTCCTAGTGCCTCTGTCGAGTAGAGCCACTGGAGTAATCCCCAAGGTGAATTTTCTATTTCCCATCCACTCATCAAGATTTCTCTTGAAGAGGGCCAGTGAGGTGCTCTGCTTAACGTGTATGGGAAGTCTATTCCATAGCATGGGCAGTCTCTCTGGGTTATGAACCTGTCCCTCCAGCATGTTCTGTTGATTGTGGTAGTGAGGTTGAGGTCCAAGGGGTTTGTATTGAATACGTCCAGAAATCAATGGTTATACATGTTTAGGGATGTATATGTCCCTAAGACTATGGAGGGGTACTTGACGTCTCCTTGTAGAATGGGTGTTTGCATAAAACATAGGGTAAATAGAAGTGGTCCTATAGTTAGTTATGATATGACAAGGGGTTTTGATAAGAGTAAGAGGGATATGGAGGAGTTCCATGACATTATCTTGTTTAACGAGTCTAAAGATGAAGCTTTTTTCTTTATGAATATGGAGACACTACCACCATTAATAACTTTTTTCTGATGCAATGTGCCTGAACATGTGATATTAATTCAAATCCTACACCAAATGAGTGCTTTCAATGATCCTAAAACAGGTGTATGTGATATGTGCATATTTCCAAAGTAAAGTGTGGTTATAGGGAGCAATTTTTTTCATTTTGTTAACGCTCCTAACATCAAATGGCAATACCTTAATGTTATCAAGATTCTATTAAGTTATGTTGGAAACTTTAGAAGACTGATATTGCCTAAAAGGGCAGTATGGGAGTGCTCAAGGATTTAGCCAATATATGAAAGCCTTAGGGTAGAAGTGCAGGCTATCACTGGTAAGGAAATTGGAACTGTCTACCTTGGCTGATAGATATTGTACTACCTTTTAATGACATAAAAAGCAAAGTCAATTGCTGAAATCAATAATCTTTTGTTCATATTGTGATCTCATTATTGGTGATGGTAGAATGCTGCTCTAGGCTAGGTTCATACCAGCCTAATACATATATTTAAATGTTCCAATATGTCTGTCTTCATATAGTCCAGGGAGGTACATCATAAGTCATTTACACTCATGTGTACTATGACTGTATCAGATGTCAATCGCGTGTTATGAAGTACTGGGTTGTTAGGGAACTGTGAGGCAGTATTAAGACATGGGCAAGGGAATTTATCTGTGTTTACACAGAAGCCACCATCTTCAGAACTTGGCATCAAGTCTGCAGTCGAGTGGCTCCTGTTTGAGTGTTTTCATCTGGTCGGGATGGCAGCACACTCACTCACTCATGACCAAGCAGGTCTGTCATTTTTTTTTTTTCCTTGGCATTTAAGTCACTGCTATATTTATTATAAAAAGTAACTAACTAAATAAATAATTAAAGTTGTAAACAAGTTGTCCATAGGCTTTTTCCTGGTGGTTCAATGGTCAGCAGGCAGTCCATTCTCATTTGTGCAGTGGATCGTTTCGGTAGTAACCATTTCCATCTGGGCAATTTTTAGTTTTAATTCATTAGTCAAGTGGAGGGTAGCAAGGTCAGGTAGTGTTTCCGCTTCTCAGATGAAGATTTTGCTCACAGGAAACCATTGGTTTGACAGGAATTTTTTGGCTTGGGGATAGTGCTTCATTTTAAAAGGGCATCTTTTATTTTAAAAATCAATAGTCAATAGCAAACAGTGGCAAGAGACTTAAGTTGTGCCTGTTTTTTTTTTTTTTGTTATTTCGTTATTTTTATCCTAAAAATGGCTACAGGAAGTTTTCTGATGTGTTCATTTCCATGCATGTTAGTTGCCCCTACTTTTCCTGTCCCTGATTTTGTTTCAGATGTTAACTCTGTCGCTGTTAATCCCTTCTTCAGCTGGAGACTTTTAGAGATCTAATTTTTTGAATTACCCATAACGACAATATTATGACAGCTATATTTTTACTTTGATGTGTTAATAGAGACCTGGGTATTACATTCACATTATTATGGAGTATATCAGCAGCTCAGACAGCAATTATCTAGTTATTTAGATAGCTTTGTTACAGCAAACCTTACGAGTTCAATCAAAAGGGGGCAAGCTTATCAAGGTGGGAGGATGTGTATAGTCGCTATTTGCCTTAAAGCCAGTGGAGTCAGGTAGCTATGCTTTGTACATGGGGGAGATGTAGTTGAAGCACATCATATATATATATATATATATATATATATATATATATATATATATATATATATATATATATATATATATATAGGTCCACTATGTAATCCTGAAATACTGAAATCCCGAACTTCAGTATTTTAAAATTACACAGCCGAAACTACTACCAAAATACTAAATCCAGAAATCCCATAACTACGAAATTTAAAATCCCGAACGTACACTACACATACAACACACACATACATATACACACAACTTCCCCTCACAATCAAATGTATAATCCTACACTACAGATAAGCAGGGGGGCAAGCACGTCTGCACCCCGACATGTGGGGGGCTGCACACCCCACACCCCCCTACTTAAATATTCTAACTCCGAGATCGCACAAACAGACACACAAAGGAAACTGACACCCACACATTTTACAGTCCCTCACACACACACATCACAGTCACAACACACACTAACACACACTAAAGCCCCTAACCAACACACTTACACATACATACTTACCTAAACTTCCACCCATCCATTCACACACCGCACCACCAGAAGCGCTAATTCAAAATCTCCGAGCTTCGGGATTTTGAATTTCGCACTTCTGCGGGTTTTGGGATTTAGTGTTTTCGGGATTTCAGTATTTCGAGAATATATATATATATATATCTATATATATATATATATATATATATATATATATATATATATATATATATATATATATATATATATATATATGTATATATAGGTGGCCACAGTAGTGCAGCAGTTCTCGGCTGGGGTGCCTTCTGTGCAGAGTCTGCATGTCCTACCTGTGGTCGCGTGGGTTTCCTCCGGGTGCTCCAGTTTCCTCCCACATCCCAAAAACATGCTGTAGGTGGATTGGACACTCTAAATTGGCCCTAAGTGTGAGTGTGTGCATGTGTGTGACTTCTGTGGAAGGTTGGGTGCCGGTCTGGCAACTCGACACTGTAAAACTCCACTGCTACTCATGAGTGGACAGGTGATCCGCTGTGGCGACCCCTAACCAGGAAAAGCCAAAAGAAGAAGAAGATATATATATATATATATAAACAAAATAACCAGCTTTTGCGGTCATTGGCATTACTCATGGTGAAGGATTTCTTGTTTCCTTAAGTTGCAAGTCAATCAGCTCTGGTCTTGGAATGCATTTGCTAGGCTGTGTTTCTATTGGTTACTGCTTAGGAGAGGTTCCATCAGACAATTCTATCATGACACCATTTGCAGTGCGATCACCTGGTCAAGTAGATGAGACATTAAGTATGATACTGATCTTAAAGTGGGTGCTGCTGGGTAGGGTCTTGGTGTTTAAATATCTGCATTAACTCAAAGCAGGTAGAAATGGTGCAAGTAATTGTGTGGCAGGCAATGAGGGTAAGGTTTTCGCTGGAGCAGGTTAAGATGTTAGTTTCTGGCATTGTTGGCTTATGTTATGGACCATCATCACTAATTAATGTGTTTTTTTTTGGGGGGGGGGGTCAACAATCCTGCAGCAGATGAAGAGCAGACGGGAGTTAATCTCAGCTCAAGTCGATGAATTTTTTTCAGGAAATGGAGAGTAATGATCTCAAAGTCCCTATAGGTTTTAAAAAAAGTCCAGCTGCTGCAAGGTCTAGAGCAGCATTCTCTTGAGACTCCTGCCAAAAGAAACAGAAACAGTTCCAAAAAGTTTGCAGTTTGTGCTACTGACATGGCAGAAGCTGACAGCAGGGAACTTGTAGTCAGAAGGGAAGAGACTACATGTAATGAATACTGGCAATAATGCAACAGAAAGTGTAATGCTGACTAATCAGTAACAAGATGAATATTTAAATTAATTTATTGAGTCTTTAGCTGAAGCAAGTAAGTAAGGGGAGGCTATGTGACCTAGTGTTTGAAAAAGGTTTTGGGAGTACATCTGTAACTATGAATAATGAGGGCATTGATAGTCTTATTACAGCTAGCATTAATAGTAGCACTGAAAAACAGCATGAAGTTATTCCTACTGCTTCTCAGGCTTTAGAAGGGCAAATAGTTAACAGCATGGACTATATCAGGCTCTCTTACACCCTTTCCCCATTCTTGGCAAGCAACAAATCAGTTAATTCATTGGATGGCAGTTTTGCGGGGGATAGGCTGTTAACCACCCACATACATAAGTCAATTAAAAACAAAATATTAAAGGGAGAGCGTATAGATGTTTTTGAACTAACAGATGTGGATGGCATTTATAGGCTGCTGGAAGCAGTGAAGTCAGGAGCTACAGATTTAACAGCTATGGTAGTAGCTGTGGGGAATGTTAATAGCCACAAATTGATAGTCAAATCCTATTTTACGCAGTGGTCTGGATGGAGAAGGACCCATTGTTATCCATGTCCCTCACCTCTTATGTCATGACGATTAGGGATGCTCATCATGTCAGGGGTGGCTCCACTTGGTTGGTTTATGACAAGAAGTTTAGTAAGCTTAAAGCACAAAACAAATAAATGAG
This sequence comes from Protopterus annectens, assembly GCF_019279795.1. Taxonomy (NCBI): domain Eukaryota; kingdom Metazoa; phylum Chordata; order Ceratodontiformes; family Protopteridae; genus Protopterus; species Protopterus annectens. The sequence continues at coordinate 1,162,336,755 of NC_056726.1, forward strand.
ATGGGACCAAAGGCACATGAACATCTGGCTTAATGCAATACTCAATTAAATGTCAAGCCTAGGTTATACAGCCATTTTGGCAACTCAAGAAACTAAGATATGTTGGGTGCATAACAGTGACTGCTGTTTATAAGCTAATTGCAGATGTTCACATTCTTGCTCACATTGTTATAAACCGCATCAGGCATTTATCTGCTGGCAAAAGTTGAGTCAAGTCAAGTTGATGGTTACGAGCCCAATTTCGGATGACAATTCAGTTGTCCCACCTATCAGCAAAGGGAGGAGCTCCTTTCCTGGCTCAAGAGCCACCAATTTCAGTTGGTCCATCAGGTCAACTCATTCACTTGTTAACCTGATTAATTTAAGCAGTGAGCTGCAAAATTATCCTGATACGGATCCAGCTCGTAACCTAATTCATGGTTTCCAACATGGGTTTTATTGCATTCTTCTTCCATGTTTAATAATAAAAGGTTTGAAAAAATGAAGTCGACTAGGCACAGATAAGATTTTATTGAAAAGATTATCAGAGATAAAATTCAATCATGTAGAGTCAGTGCTATGTTCAAAGCGTCCCCTTGGAAGCAAGTCATGGCTTCTCCTCTTGGCCTAGTAACCAAGAAAAAAGAGGGGGATTTTAGATTAATTCATTGCCTCCCTCACCTGTCTGGCTCATCTGTAAATTACTTCATTTGGAAGGATGATTCAACAGTCAAATATGCCACTTAGCTGCTAACATCATTAAGGCTTTCCAAGATCCGTGGCTGGAAAGCTGGACATAAAAAGTTTTTGACTCCTCCCTATCAGGAAAGAAGATTGGCCTAGACTAGGTTTTTCAATCAAGGGGCTCTTGTACTTTGATAATGCAATGCCTATGGGCTGATCCTTGGCATGCACTACGTTTGAGTTGCTCAGCACAGCAGTTCAGCGATGTTGGGAACACAGAGTTATGAAATCTGCAGCAGTGCGTAATGTTGATTTTCTAAGGAACACTGTATTAACATTTTAGGCATACAACTCAATATCCCCTTTAAAGTGTTCAGGCTGCCCTCAGAAAAAAATTAACAAGCTTGCAGGTGAATTATAAACCTTTTTATCTAGAAAAGAAAATCAGAGTCAGTCAAGTGTTCTTACTTGGCTCTTTTAACTTTGCTTGCAGAGTCGTTGAAACATTACTGGGTATAGCCAAGTAAGCATTTAAAAGATGACTTAAGGTTATGGAAATTTTTTCTGGCACAGCTTAATGGGATATCACTAAGAAGATTGGCTTTCAGCAGCTGCATTAAAGTTATTTACTGATGTGGCAGCCCAAACAGGGGTGGGGGTCTACTTCAGGTGAGATGGTGTGAAGGCTCATCGGCCTCCACCCTGGTCACCTGGCATCTTAAAGGATATTACCTTTTTGGAAATCTTTCCAGTACAAGTAGTATTTTATATCTGGCAGTATGAGCTCCGGAACAGAATGATCATTTTAAAACCTGATAACAAAGCACTGGTTTATATAGTAAGTAAGAGATCAACTTGTCCTCATAGAATCAAAGCCATCGTTAGATAATTAATTTTACCTAGCTTAAAAATTAACTTATGTTTTAGCATCAAACATGTCCTTGGTAAAGAAAATGTGACAACTGATAGCCTCTTCTGCATGCAGTTTTACAGGTTTCATGTTCTGGTCCCAGAGGCTGGGCAATGGCCTACTCCAATCCCGCAAGACCTATGGTTCTTGAAAGAAGACTAATGATGTTCATCCTAGCCAATGCCTGAGCAACTAGCACCATGAGAACATATGCTACAGATGTTCAGAACTTCAGTAATTGTTTTGGAACACTAGAAAAAACTTGACAGGAATTGGTTGACTATGGCTGTACTCCATGCTTTATTGTACAGATGCATAAAAGGGCATTCACCAGCATTCTTGAAACTACAAACAACAACCTTACATTGTCAGCTCACTATTTAAATTTAGCACTGGTCATAAAACAATGACCTGTTGAGTGCTTGTAATATGTTGTCATCTGAACCTCAACTCAAGGGATGCCAGAAAGAATCTAGGGCTCAAACTTCTTTCTATTTTAATTAGACGTATCATGGGCCTTGTTAAAGATTTTCACTATCTATCCATGTAGGCTTCCTGGTTTATATGGATGTATGCAGGTGCATTCAGGTTCAATGAAGTAGCTCATAGCTTACACTGGGAGCATGTGGCTATCATGCAAGAGCAGGTCATCATCTGGTTAAGCAAATCTAAGACTGATCAAATCAGAGAGGATCAGTTTAAAGTTAGACCTACAGTGGCTTACCTGGTGCATTGGGCTAAAGCTATGAGGAGATTGGTCAAGCTGGCCAAACCTAGCCAACTTATCTTTCAGAGTAAGGTTAGTCGGGTTTTATCATTGTGGGAAGCCAACACCATGATCAAAGCAGCTCGAACTAATCAAGGGATTCTGGCTCTGAGTTTCCTCTTCACACTCGCTAAGAATAAGCAGGGCATTTGCTTTAGTCAGTGAAGGACACCCATTGGAGGTTTTAAAATAGGCAGACAGGTGGAAATGTAAACTTTTTCCAGCTACATTATATAATTTTCTTTTCTGTCCTTGCAGGTGCTTTGCAAATCTGCATCTCTCTTTTGTGCTCAAGGTGGCTAGCAGATCCCATGTGAGAATAAACAGTCCTAATTTGGGTTTTTGTTCTTACTGCTCCAGCAAATAGACAAGCATCCAGGGGATTTCAGAGCTGTAGCTGTTAAAGTTTTTTTCAGAATGTAGTCAACAGTTGCTCTGCACCTCACACTCTAATTATACACTTAGGAGGGAATGACTCAATGGCAATTCCAAAGAGAATACTAGTCAGTAAATTTGTGCCAACTTAACCATATTACAGAGCAACTTTCTGCACAAAAATAGCCTGGAATACCATTATTTCCAGGTTTTATTGGTTTGGGGCACATACGCTTGTAGCTATGGAAACCTCTCACAGGTTTTGAATTGCAAGCTCCTAAAAGCTTTGAAATGTTCATCTTTTACAGTAACTGAGCATATTGATTTTTACTCCAGAGATTCCAATTTTTATGCATCAGATGGGGTTTATTTGAATGATCTTGGCTGGGACCTTTTTAACTTACAGTTGTTTTTGCTATTTCTCACGGACAATTGTGGCCTTGGGTCCCTGGCAAGGGCAGAATATTAAATGGGGACATGCTGGTGGAAGAGCAATAAAGAAAGGGTACCTCCTACTGCTAAAGTACAGCTATCAGTAACAAGTAACAACAGTATTCAAAATGAAACGCTGTACAACAATGGCCAATGAAGTAAAGTTCTCTTGGAGAATAGGTAGTGTGATTAAATGATATAAAACTTAAAAGTGCAACATATATAGCAAAAAACTTGCATACATTTCCAGTACTTAAATTAAATGCACTTACAAGATATTCACACTGTGAATGCAGTTATACCATAGCGAAATGATGTAGCATCATGTATTGAACTCAAATAATCCATGGTATGAGTGCATCAAATTTTATGGTCGATTTGTGGATGATCTTTTTATTTTATGGGAAGGAACCGTACCACAATTTGAATCATTCCATCAGTATCTAAATAGGACTACTACTTTTTTAAGCTTTACAGCAGAACACTCTCATAATCAAGTTGCATTTTGGATGTGAATGTTATTCTTAACGAAAACATGTTGGAAACCGATTTACACCAAAAAAAATACATGGAAAAATCATTACTTGTTGAAAAGCAGCATGCATCCTAAACATGTCACTAAAAATAGTATGCGAAATGAAACACAAAGAATACAAAGATGTAGCAAAGATGAGACAAGAGAAAAGGAAATTTTGTTTCTACAACAAAACCTAATAAAGAGAGGCTATAATGAAAAAGATGTGAATGTTCAAGAAGTTATCCCAAAGAAAAACAAAACAGAAGACAGAACCACCAGAGTGATGTTAACTTACAGCACAGACAACACACAAGTTAAATCCATAATAAGGCAGTTTTGGCCAATCCTCACCCAGGACGCCAAGCTAAAAGACATTGTAGGTGAAACACCATGCTTTGGCTACAAGAATAAGAAAAAATTTAAAAGGTTATTTTGCATAAAGGATGGGTTTAGCAAACATAAAATCGTTGGGACATAAAGGCACGTTCAAGTGTGGCCACTGCACAGCATGCCCACTGATTGACTGTAATAACGAATTTGAACATCCAAGGACAAAGAAGAAATACCCCTTTAATGTCAAAGCCACTTGTATAACCCCCAATGTGGTGTACATGGCTACCTGTAAACTATGCCCTGCATTCTATGTAGGAAAAACTAATCAGATGTTTAAAAATCGCATTTTGAGACATCAAAGAGACATTACCAATAAAGATCCACATAATGCTTTAACAACGCATGCTGAAAGAAATGTCGGTCATTCTTTCACTTATAAGGTGATAGAGAATGTATATAGTAGAATAAGGAAAGGCGACATTGAAAATATTACTGAATGCAGGGAGAGTAAGTGAATTGTAAACCTCCGTGCTGATATTGAGCCAAGATGCTATCCTCCAAAAAAGGAAGCCAATCTGGTGGTCTTCTGCCATAAACAAACTCTACAACAGAAGAAAGAAACTGTTGCAAAAAAGAATAAAATCCCATGATTAGAGGAACTCCCTGGTCAGCCTCAGTAAGAAGCTGAGATCCCTCATAAAATCCTCCAAAGCTGATTCTAAAGACAACCACAAAGCATTCTACAGCTATGTCAAAAAACTCAATGGCAAGATCTGCTCTGAGTTACAGCACAATGACACTAAATATATAGAACCAACTGATACTGCCAACATCCTGGCAGATAGGTTCAGTGCTAACTTTACCCCCCCTCTCACCCCCTAAAGGGCCCATCTTTATACCGGAAGAATGCAAAGTTCCTGTAATCACGGCTGCACAGGTAAAAACCTCACTCTCCAAAGCCAAGAACACAGCATCCATGGGACCTGACAACATCCCAGGCTGCCTTCTACATGAACTACAGAATTAACTGGCACCCCACCTAAGTACCATGTTCAATCATAGCTTCACCTCAGGCTTTGTGCCCATTGAATGGCGCACTGCAACAGTTATCCCACACCACAAAGGGGGGGCCACTACAGACCCCGGGAACTACCACCCCATTAGCCTGACGAGCCTCGTCTGAAAGGCCATGGAACGTATCATCATGGAACTCATAAACAAAGACATTGGAGATCTCCAAACTCTGGACCCCACACAGTTTGGGTTTGTAAAAGGCGGATCATGTCTCCTATACCTGATAGACTTCTTTGAAGTAGTCACCAAAGCCATAGATGAGGGTAAGGTGGTTCACACAGCCTATTTAGATCTCGCCAAGGCGTTCAACACCATCCCCCACTCTGGAATTATAGATAAACTCACTAAACTAGGTATAAATCCCTCTGTCACAAGATGGGTTGCCAACTGGCTTACTGACAGAACCCGCACTGTGAAAGTAGCAGACTCCAAATCAGACTTCAGACCAGTGACAAGTGGAGTACCACAGGGTTCAGTCCTGGGTCCTCTCCTGTTTGGTATCTACTTCTCTGAAGTACAGGCTAACACAGAAGTTCTTTGGCTAACTAAATTCGCAGATGACTGCAAACTAGGAGCCATAATAGAAACACCTAATGATGTGGACATCCTACAAAAGGGCCTCACTGAAACAGATGCCTGGTGTCAAAGACATGGTCTCAAGCTCAACGTCAAAAAGTGAATTGTCATCCCCTTTGGTAAAAACTCTGTACCCATGAACTACCACATAGGCGGTAGTCTACTTAACACTGAAAGTGTGATAAGAGACCTTGGGACACAGGTGGACAGTAGTCTCTCCTTTTATAATCACATCACCACAATGGTCAGGAAATCCTTCTATGTGGCACACCTCATCACAAAAGGTTTCTTATCCAGAAAAAAAGAGGTCATTGTTCCCCTCTACTCATCACTCATTAGACTCATTATAGAGTACAACACCCCTTTTGGTATGTACTTCACAAGACATCTACAACAACTGGAAAGGCCGCAAAAATACCTCACAAAGAGGATTACTTGCCTCAAACAGATGCCTTATGCAGACCGTCTCAAAAAATTCCAGCTTTAATCCGTCGCATATCGCCTACTCAGAGACAATCTCTGCCTAACATACAAAGCTATGTCAAACCCAGAGCTGTTGGACATGCTCCACTTAAAGAAATCCCAATCCCTCTGAGCTACACGCTCTAGGAACATAAACCTTGTCACCACAATAAACAGAACATGCTGGAGGGATAGATTCCTGTCCCAGAGACTTCCCATACTCTGGAACAGACTACCTATCTATGTCAAACAGAGCTCCTCATTAGCACTCTTCAAGAAAAATCTTGATTATTGGATGGGTAATAGGAAATTCACCACAGGGATCACTTCTGTGGTTCTGCTTGACAGGGGCACAGGAAAATAATTTTCTTGGGTGGCGAAAGCCAGGGTACCTTTTTGGCTAGGCTTGTATAGGCCCTAGGGCCAATAGCCTAGTACCTACCTATGAACCTGTGTTTTGACCTCCTTGTCTCTGGATGAGATACTCTTACTTATCAGGTGGCCCATGTAGAAAGCTTTCTGCACAATGGAAGCAACATGGTGGTCAAAAGTTAGGTTGCTATCAATCTGGGTGCCCAAATCCCTCGCGACTGACTGCATGCTTAGGACGTTGTTATTAATGTGGTAATTTGTGGGGGCATCACTTTCCCCAAAGAGGATGATGATGATGCATTTTTTTATATTCAGCTTGAGGCCATGTTTCTGGCACCAGTCATTTGTTTGGGTGAGACTCTCTTGGAGGATATCACCATCATTAGGGGAATTGATGACAGTGCCCAGCTTGCAGTCGTCTGCAAATTTGGTCAGCCATAGCCCACTGGTTTTGGCCTGCACCTCAGAAAAGTATATCCCAAATAATAGAGTGCCAAAGACTGAACCCTGGGGTGTGCCACTTGATACGGATCTACTGTTTGAGGTGGCTTCCCCTATTTTGACCAGGTGGGTTCTAGCAGTGAGCCAGTTAGATACCCATCTGGTAACATAAGGATCGATGCCTAGTTGACAGAGTTTATTTATTATGCCCGAGTGTGGATTAGTGTCAAAGACTTTGGCCAGGTCAACTGAACTCGCCAGTTCAGAAAAGGTTTTGGGCTCGAACAGATGGTGGGCATGCCAACTGGTGCCTGTTGAGTTCAAAGATTAAGTGTTGTTCCATATGATTCTGTTTAATGTATGCTGACAAGTTTTGATACGTTGTTAATGAAAGGTTGTTTTAAAAAATGAATAGTTGGTTTATAATAATAATAATAATAATAATAATAATAATAATAATAAATGGTTGCACCAGCAGCTTGGCTTGGAGTGTTTCATTTATTTAGTGTTGTGGCATCTTGCTTCTTCATTACAATCGCAAGTTATAAAGTAAAGTGGTTTTCAGGGAAAAATGTGGCAGTGTTAAGACGCAGGCAAGGGAGGCTATCTCTGTTTACATAGAAGCTCTCATCTGTAGGACTTGGCATTGAGTCACTAGTCAAGCCATTGCCCCTTCCTTTCCTCCCTCTACTGAGATTATTGAGTGCTTGGTGTGACAGGCCTGGGACCATTATAAATAAATACATAAATATTGTAGTTGATGCAATCTGAGTTATGAATTTTTGGAGACATAGGCTGCAGTGACCTGTACCTTTCTCCCATGGAACCCCCCCCCTTTTGAATGCTTTGGAGAGGGGGACTTTCAGGAATTTAAGACAAAGGAAGATGGGAGACAACTATCACCAAGGAAGCAAGTGTCATGCTCCTTGTCAGTAAATCTTTTGGGCCAGAACAGGAGGTGGGCACACCAACTTGTGGCTGTTGAGTTCAATGATTTAGTGTTGTTCCATATGATTCTGTTAGTGTATACTGACAAGTTTCAATAAGTTGTTAATTAAAGGTTGTTTAATAAAATTAATTGTCAGTTTATAGTAATAATAAATGGTTGCGTCAGCAGCCTGACGTGGTCTGTTTCATTTATTTAGTGTTGTAGCATCGTGGTTCTTCAAGACAACGTATGTTACAAGTAACTTAGGAATCAGGATAAGCCCTGTCTGCTGTCTGCTCCTCTCCCAGCATCTAACCGCTGTGTTACCCTGCTCTACATGTGCTTCCAGCACTAGTCTGTAGGAATCTAAAGGACCCTCTCCAAATACCAGCGGTTCACCTCACAGCATAACTTCCCTACAATCCCTCTCTCAAGGACACCAGAAAAGTATGTCTCTTGAGTAATTCCTGCCAGAAAGACCTTCTACTACTGTACCACTACTACAGGTGTTAAAGCACATCCTGCAGAAATTCTTATCTCCAAACTTCAACTTAACAATGCCAAATCCATCTATATTATCTGTACCTATCTACCTCCTGGTAATAACATTGCCACCATGGAAAATGACTGAAAATCCTGTAGACCAACAAACCTTTAGACAGTTAAGAAATGACACTAAGAAAGCTATACTCTCTGATAAAAGAAACTGCTACCTACAATTTCAACAAGCTAACCATAGCAACCCACAAAAATTCTGGGCTAGCATTAACCAATTATTCCATCCAGGTCAATCATCTACACCATACCCTCAAAATATAGACCACAAAGATCCCATGCATGCAGCCAATACCTTTAATACCTTTTTTACTAATGCTATCCAAACACTAGCTAGTCAGCTATCACCTGATAGCTTTACTTTACCTTCCTATAACTCAGCCCCACCTCTCCTTTTCATTTCCAACTTGTCCCAACAACATACATCCTAACCCTTATACAAAAATTAAAACCCTGCTCTCCCTCAGCAGCCCAACTACCTGCTGAATATCTACAACTATCAGCCAAAGCTATCGCCTACCCCATTTCCATTCTGATCAACCGAACTATTAGCAAAGGTCACATCCCCAGCGTATGGAAAATATCCCAGATTATCCCCCTCCATAAAGGTGGACACTCCACTGAACTCTCAAACTACCGCCCTATTGCCCTCCTTTCTCCATTGGCAAAGATCATGGAGAAATGCATCCATAGGCAATTACTCAACCACTTAATCCAAAATAACTTACTTTCTAATTGTCAACATGGTTTCAGACCTTCACACAGCACTACCACTGCCCTCCTTTCCTTTACTGATTGCATTAACAAAATCCGCAACATTAATTATCTTTCCTCTGCACTATTTATTGACCTGTCTAAAGCATTTGACATGGTAAATCACCAGATCCTCACAAAAATACTCAAATCCCTGTCATTAGATGCACTTTCCATAAAATGGTTCCAGTTCTACCTAGATAAAAGACAACAGACTGTACTATGGAGGAATACTCAATCCACCCTCCTGCCCATTACCCTTGGTGTCCCTCAAGGCTCCATCCTAGGACCTCTCCTCTTCTCCATATTTATTAATGACCTTCATCTAGCCATCCCCCAGGCCGCATGCATATAATATGCTGATGACTCCACACTGATATGCTCAGCCACATCCATCTCTGAACTTCACTCTCTTACCCAGAAGGTATTTAACACAGTTGAACAATGGTTCACATTGCCTTCTCTTCAGTCCTACTCACAAGTCCTCTCCTTTTGATTTCTCAGTTACATCCACCAGTGGTACCATTATATCACCAAACTACTTGGTATCACCATTGACAACAATCTGAACTTTGACACCAGTATCATCAATACTATAAAACTGTCAACAAAAAACTTGGCTATCTCTATAGGATTAAACCCTTACTTTCACCTACAGCGAAAACAACTGTAGCTCACACTCATCTAATCTCTACACTCCTCTATGCCTCATCCATTTTTACTAACCTATCTAAAAATAACCTTAGCAAACTGGAAATGTCCTAAAATAACTTTGCCAGATTCGCTACAGGCAACCAATTTAAAACCCACCATTGCATTAACATAAAGCAGCTAGGATGGCTAGAACTACAAAACCTGATTAAATTCCACCAACTAACCATTGCCCATAAGATTCTTTATAAACCTTCCTGTACTCCTATACTGTCTACCCTCATCACCCCCTTGTACATACCTCTAAACCTAACAACAGGGCTGGCGATTTTCTCTTCTCAAACGCTGTTGGAAAATCCTGGAATCTTCTCCCCAGTGACCTTTCGTCACTTGCCTCTTTATCACTCTTCAAAAACAGACTAAAACTTTTCCTCAGAGCACACTGGTTATGCCCTTGTACTAAACCTGACTAATCATCTGTCTCTTCAAACTTGGCTCTGCCTACTCCATACTTCTCATGAACTGCTAGACCTTCCTTATTAACTATAAATACCATCTTCTTCAGAATTCATTATTTCCAACCTCTGTGGTTACTTATTTTAGAGTGAACTCTCTTTATTTATAGTACTATACAATACCCTGTCTTCTTTATTTTATTTCTTTATTATACATTTTAACTGTATGTTATATTGCACCTGCATTTTGCACTGTTTATGATTTTTGCCCTCACTGATAAATTCTGTGTTAACCTGTAATATGCATTGTATATATCACTGTGGTTGTTATTTTGTTATTTGTTGTTTTCTTGTTTACGTCTTGGAGCTTATCTCCACGGGCCTCTACTGAAAATGGACATATATCCAGCTAGACTAGCCCGGTCAACAAATGTAAAATAATAAAAAATAATAATAAAATAACTGAGTGTCTGCATAGTGTGGCAAATCCTGGTGCTGTATAGGCAAGTGAATGTGATGTACTCTGTGCACAGTCTGCTGAGTGATACATCAGTGTTTCTCATGAATTCATGCAGATTTGCCAAAGCCAGTTTTAGCAAATGCGAAAAATAAAATCAAAAGTAGTTTGTCGAAAGCACCTTCAGTGAACATTAAATGAAACTATCAATACCTACTCCAAAGTTGCACAGCAGTGGAGAAAAAGGCAACCTCTGCTGCTGATGAAAGTGGTTTTGTCAAACTGCATTCAGTTTTACTGCATTCCCCAAAACTACCTTCAGTAAGATAATATGCTCCCATGTTTGACTATGGGGTTACCTATGACAAGGATATTGTATGGTGTGGAGGTTTGCCCACAATTAGTCTGGAAACCTTCTTCTGCGCCCAGAAGGAACCAATAAACTAATTATGGTAAAACACACTAATTTAGGTACTAATTCATTCCTTCTGTAATCCTACCTTCCACCTCTTTGACACAGCTATCCCTTTTAAATGTCTCCATCCAGCTTGACTGCCTTTTTAGCCCTTCGGTCATACAGCATTTAATTTCTGAGTCACCCAAAACTTCAGGCGCACTGTTCTCCCATATTCTCAGAGCTCTCCCTTGTCTGTGTCTCTTGCTTCTTCTTCTTTCTCTGTTGTTGTGTTTGAATCACCCTTGGGAGATGCTTCTCTTTCACGTGCTTCCCCTCTACCATCATGTCTCTTTACTTATCTTTTTTGGTTGCCTAAGTTATTTATTTATTTTTTTCTGCCCATCTCTTTTACTTACATGTGACCAATCTACACTTCCTGGTCTTGTCTTCTCTTCTTTCCAGTGGAGGTTTCAGAATCTGATGTTGCACATTTTCTCAATGTCTCTGCTTCCACTCCCCAATGTCTTAAGTTGATATGCTCATACATGTCTTGCCAATGATTCAGATTTGTAAAAAGTCCAATATGAACAAGTACCATAATAATGCTATATATTTTATATACATGTTATATAATGACAACTTAGTACGGTAACAATGTGTTCTCCATGGGCGTTAATCATTAACGGGGGGCTTGTGCAAGCAAGCATTCCGTATTTAAGGGAAGTGCTGCTGTCCTTACCTGCAGAAGCTGTCAGCAGGCTCATCATCCCTCCCTCCCAACCCTCTATGCAGGGTCAGGAGGTGGCTTTATGGCTTTACCCCCTCCATATGTTCCCCAGTTCTTGTTCAGCGAACTCAGTTCTCCTCAAGTTGGACCCAGGTTTGACCAGTTGGCATGTCAAGGGGTATGTGTCTTGTAAGTATGAGTTAAATGGGTTTGCCACAGGTCCGAGGTTGCAGGTGCACGCACCCAGTTTTCTTTGAGGTGGCAGCCAGAACAGGTAAGTGTACACCAACTAGCTTCAGGTGATGGTTTCATGGTATTTGTTGATATGTTGCATATGAACTACGTATGGCATCACTACCGGTTGTCCTTGTTTATTATATAATAAAAGGTCACAAAGTCAATCTGGTGTGTTTTATGAGTTGGCTCAGTGGACAATAGTTATTATGTGAAGTGTTAAATTGATTATACATTTTTTAGAGTTGTTAGTTGGATTATTCTACCTTATTTTCAGTACAAAAATGTTTTTAGTGAAGTATTTTAATTAGGTGAATGAAAGTAAAGCAAGAGTATACAATTTCTAATGTTTTATATATATATATATATATATATATATATATTATGAAGAACAACCCGCTGAATTTATTATTTAATACTTTGTATTACATACAAAATTGATATTCATATTGGTATTATATTAATTTTGAATGTGTATTACATTAAATGGAACATTTTACTTTAAGATGGTTTATGGAGAATTCATGATACATAACTGTTTTATCATTTGGAATTATTTTTTATACAGTGGAATGTTTTGATTAACTTTTGGTTCTGATGAAACTCCATTACTAATAGGGCTGAAAGCACTTAACCGGTTTGATTGTTAAAATGAATTTTTGTTTATCTCCTGCAACACAACTGGCATGGATTAAAAACGGTTACTAATATTTATTAATATTCACTGTGTCCGTGACTGTTGGTTCCTGATTCAGATTTGTACCACCTGTGTTATTTAGCCATCTGTGATGAAGTTATTTTGTTTTGAAGTCTTGAACATCCTCCATATTGTGTAACTTGATCTATTCCCCTTCCTGCTGTATTTCCTGCATTCCTGGGCATTTCATCCATGCAGCTGTTCCATTTATTCTTAGTTCATTTAATGCCTCCAGCATACATTTTCTTCTCCTATAAACCAGCTTTATAAACATTCCTGCAAATGGGATAACTAAGTCTATTTGCTTACCTTATTATTTCATGCTTTTACCACAAAGAAATGGAAACATGGCAAACTATGCCTGGCGTCTGTCTTTTGCTGCCACTTGCTACCATCCCTATCTGTGTATCCTCTCTGATAATGTTTCTTGATTTCCTTGTATGCATCTCTCTCAGTTAACAGACATGTTACAAAGTGCTCCAGTTCACTCTCACCCACTTTCTTGTATATTCCAATTATTCTGATGCTAGCCCTTCTTGAATGGTTTTCCAGATCATCCATCTTTTCTCTCAGTCTTTTTATCATGTCTGTTATCTCATGTATTCTGTGAATATTTTCGTGCAGCTCAGCTTTATTTACGGTTTTATCTTTCTTCAAATTGTGCAACTTTCCTTAAAAGCTTTTCCACTTCTGTTTGTTTTCATTCTATTGTTTTGTTTCAAGACACTCACATCTTGGCTTACTGCAGTTACCTTTTCAAGCAAAATGCACAATTTCTCTCCTTCTTTGCAGCTTTAAAAGAGCCATCTGTTCCTCTTTTTTTTTTCTTTCTGTCATCTTTCTTGTTTTTTCTCACTGGGAACACTGTTTTATCCAAATATCTACATGTCCTTTCCAGTGCTTTTGGGCTTATGCAGACATGTTGGCTGGGCTCTATCATTAGTGCCTTCTGATCAAACTTATTACAACACAATGCTGCATTATGTAGCCTTTCAACAAGCTACCTGAAGGAGTTTGAAAAGGTGCAGATGATTTTTAACCTGAAAGTTTATAGGACATGTACTATTCTGAAAGGCTTCGGGAACTGTCATTATATTCTGTTTCTTAAAGGTTACTAAGATCCAGTCTTCATGTCATTTATAAGCCCACTTGCGTTTAAGAGTTTATGTCAAGAAAGTACTGTTCATAGGTAAATATAAGGCTAGCAACCACAGGTAACTTCTTAAGGCTAGGTACAGTTCCCAGGTAAGAATCAAACCTTATACTTTTTCCTGTATGAGGTCAGTACCTTAACCATTAATCCACCCCTCGCTATTGAATAGTATTAGCACCAAATCAGGTAACCTGATACTAAAAGTTTTTGTTCTTCTTTTGGCTTTTCCTGGTTAGGGGTCGCCACAGCAGAACTCTGGTCTGCTAATGATTAGCGGCAGATTTTTACAGTGCTGAGGTGCCAGCCCAACACCCAACCTTCAACAAAGGCACGCCCATTCACACATGTCTTTCGAACACCACTCGACTGCAGTGAGGACATGCAGACTCCACACAGAAGATGCTCCAGCCAAGAATCGAACGGGAGAACCTCTTGCTGTGAGGCGACAATGCTACCACTGCACCACCGCGGCTTAACCTAATGCTAAAAGTAAATATAAATAATAGAAAAAAGAGTGACAAATGTATTATACAGCTCCTGAATGGTGTCTTGGACTACATGTTCAGTGACTACCCATTGACCGATGTAAGATAATACAATGATTATGTTAGATTAGACTCTTGAAAAGAAAAAAAGAGTAGAAGTATTTAGATTGCATCAAAGAAAACATAAAAATAACAGAAGACAAGTATAGTTTATCTTCCTGGGTTTACTGAAGTAAATTAGCAGCTATTTAAATAGAAAGCACTGGTTATTAGATTCTGCAAGGGCTATAAATGTGGCCTGCTTAGAATCTGTGAAGGCATTTGACACACTGAGCCATATGTCAGACAAATAAACAAGTTAGAAACAGCTTAATGGATCTCGGGGTAGTAACACAAGTAAGATGCTTGCTGAGAGGATGACAGACATGCACATTAAAGTCTGCCCACTGACATTAAAGAACAGTAACCAGTGGGTAGCACAGAGTTCAGTACAGCATAGGAGATGTAATGTTTTATAAGAAAGTTTATGGAATGTACAAAAGTGTTGCCTTTTTTGTCTATGACATAAGGTTAAGCAACATGACTTATTTCCATAAACAAGTAGAATGGATAAGATGAGATTTCACCAAAGTAGTGGAATTGTCTGAAGCATTCTATCAAAATGCAAAAGCCAATTTCCAAGACTACAGTGCTGGAAGCTGGAAGCACTACTGGCTATTAGCAGAGATTTAAGAAGCAGAAGGAGGAGGGGGGGGGTCGCAGTAGAATTAGAGGAGGGGAAGGTAGATTAAGTTGGGTCATTGTATAAACATGACCATGATATACAGAGGCTATCCTTTAGCATTATTTTGAGAGAGTTAAGGTTAGAGCCTGCTCTAACACTTAGTGGTAGTTTATTCCAAGCACTTGCCACTGAGTAGCTGTAGAGGAGTTTGCCAATATTTTTATTGGGCACATAAACTTGCAGAAAATGCTGTTGAGAGCTACACAGAGCACAATTGGGAGTGTAGGGTTGGATGAGGGTAGAGAGAGAGAGAGAGAGAGATAGGATGAGGGTTTATGTAAGACAGAATGATTCATGAGAAGCTGGGATAGTAGGATTTGATGATGAAAGTCCAGCCACTGCAGGTTTTTCAAG
Source organism: Protopterus annectens (assembly GCF_019279795.1). Taxonomy (NCBI): domain Eukaryota; kingdom Metazoa; phylum Chordata; order Ceratodontiformes; family Protopteridae; genus Protopterus; species Protopterus annectens. The sequence goes on from NC_056726.1 coordinate 1,162,352,306, forward strand.
GCTAGGCAGTGATGAGAGCAGTAGGGTTGGTTAGTGGCAAATCTTGCAATTTTATTATAGTTGAGTTCCAGTGTAGACAGACGATTGGATTGAAGGTTTGGTTTCTGAGAATAGGGGCTACATAGAGTAGGGTGGGGAGTAGGAAACTTGTGCAACAGAGAACCTAGAAGCATTTGTGAGGAATTTTTATATCTGTATAGCAGGCCTAACTTTAGATGCATCTTTTTAATGCACTGCTGAATATGCAGATCGAACTTTAGTTGGTCATCGATAATAACTGCTAGAAGTTTTGTGCGAGCTTTACTAGTGATGATAGTGTTTTTAAAGGAGGAGACAGTAAAGGTAGCTTTATGATATTGGAGAGATTTAGGAAGGAATAGGAGAAGTCCAATTTGCTTAGGGTTAAGTATCAATTGGTTGGAAGTTAGTCATTTTTTGACTGAGTGCAGAGACTCTTGGGTGAGGGTATAAAGGAGATGATTGTGGATTCATCAGCATATTGTATAACAGAATAGAGTGGACAGGAAGAGTAGAGGTCATTAGTAAAGATATTAAATAGTAGGGTTCCAAAGATGGAGCCTTGGGGTACCACTGTTTGTACTGGTAAGAAGGTAGAAAAGTTACATTGCCATTTAACTGCCTGGAATCTATTGGAGAGGTAGCTGGAGAACCAAAAAAGTGTAGAGTTGGAGATATTTCTGGTAGTTAGTATGGACAGAAGAAATCTGTGGGAAACAGTGCTGAAGGCTTTGGAGAGGTCCAGAAACAAACAGGAGACTAACTTATTGTTGTCACAAGATTTTGAGCTAGAATTTGTAAAGGATATCAGAGCAGTAGCTGTACTGTGTTTTGTGCAAAAATCATGCTGTGTAGGGGTAAGGAAATTTTCTAGCAGGCGGTGATCAAGGAGCTGTTTATGAATGCACTTTTCGAGAATTTCTGACAGGGGAGACAGAATGGCAATTGACATGAAATTTGAGGGGTCATTTGAGTTGCCACCTTTATGTAAGGGTATGACATAGAATTTCGTAGAGGATTCAGGTACAATGTTTTCCTTGATTGACCTATTGATTAAGATGGAGATGGGATAGACGATAGAACTGGAAACAAGTTTTAGGAATTGAGGAGGTAGGTTATCAGCTGATGGACAGCATGTTTTAAGTTTGGTAAGAAGTGATTTGATATAAGCTGTGGGTATGGGTTTAAGAGAGACAGAAGTTGCATGGGTAGTTGGAGGGGAAGTGGGGTAGATAATGAAGTAATTTTTGGTTAGATTGCGGATAGAGTTGATGAAGAAGGAATTAAGAAAGGTAGCAGTATCAGTGGAAGAGCTGTTAGGGTATGGGTTAGGTGATGAGGGGACTCCAGGATATAGTGGCTTATTTACAGATTGCCACAATTTTGGGGGGGCTAGAGTGGGGATTATTTAGTGTTTTTGGAAAAAGTTTTTCTTGTCAAAGGTGACCTCATTTTTTTATTATGTTATGGAGCTCTCTGCAGGTTTGAAGATTAGTGGAAGTTTTTACATTTTTCATTTTTTCCACACACTATCTCTCTCAGGGAGCAAAATGAATTTTCATTCTTATTTTCCGGATGGGGCCAGGGATTTATGTGTGTCCAGAAAGATGCTTTTAAATGCCAGGAAAGCTTCCTCCAGAGGGGGTCATAGAGGAAGGACCAGTTAATTGAAGAGAGCAAGAGGTTGAAAGTTCCTGGGTTAAAAGTAGGGAGTTTACGGCAGTCTTTGTATTGCTGGGATTTCTGTAGTTGTGGAGAGTGTCTATGAAGGTGGGATGGTGGTCACTTAGGGTTACAATTAGAGTGGAGAGATTGTGATAGAGGTTAGGACTGAAGGTGAGGACCCAATCTAGACTGGAACCAGAGTTGGTGTGTTTATTTAAATGGGTAGGGGCAAAGAATAGCTGGGAGATGCCATAGAGCCATGGAGGTGTTAGGGGAATCAGTGTAAAGAGCATTCCAGTCAATGTTAACACAGCTGAAGATAACAGTTCATAAGAAATAGTCTGAGAGATCCAGGAGAGAAAGAGCTCTTTAATAGGGATGTTGTTACCTGGGGGGATGTAGATGGAAGCAATAGCTAATTTCTTATGATTGTTCAGTTTACAGTTGACAATGAGAACTTCAGCTGGATGGACGTTAGTAGGAGTGATTGATACAGGGTGGAGGAAGAACTGATTAAAGCATGGAATAGCAATACCTTCAAATGTTTTCTTAAGTCTATCTTGCCCAAAGACATTATTGCCTGGGGGAAGAAATTCAGAGTCAAATATGTGAGGCTTAAGCCAGGTTTCAAAGAGGGCGAGAATGTCAGGGGTGTGTAGGGAGATCCAGGCATGAAATGGAGAGATTTTATTCATGATATTTGGAATGTTCAGAGAATAGATAGGTTTTTGGTGGATGTGGATGGGAGACTCTGTGAATTAGTACTGAGGAAGGAGTTTAGGGAGTGTAAGGGGTAAGCAGAGAGGAAGGAGCTGTGGTCAGGTCCAGGGCTGTGATGTATCTCATCTGACAGTAGTAGGTTTAAAGTGAGTAATTTGAGAGAAGTACACTGTACAACTTTATGTTTTAGTTTTAATGGGAATGCAAGTAGTAGGAATATCTGTATTTTATACAAGGTACTGTCAGAATGAAGAAAAAGTGATGGGGCTATATGGAAAGTGTAGTCGGCAGGGGTAGGTTATAGTAGGTGCAGTGTTTCTGTAAGTGAGGGTGCTTTTTTTAAGAAGTAGCAAAGGAGGTAAGAAAGAGAATGGGAGTGGTGAGGATAATAAGTAGGAAGCTCTTTGACTATTTTAGTTTTGGGAGAAACATAGTGTACCAGGCTATGGGAATTTAGTAGGTTGTAGAATAATTATCTGAATCGAGTGATGGGGAGGGGGAACTATGTAGAGGTCTTTAATATGAAAGGTTGTCCATAGGTTCATAGGTAGATACTAGGCTATCGGGCCAAGGGCCTAAGTAAGCCTAGCCAACAAGGTTCCCTGGCTTACGGCACCTAAGAAAGTTAATCTCCTGTGCCCCTGTTGAGCAGAGCCACAGAAGTGATCCCTGGGGTGAATTTCCTATTTCCCATCCACTCATCAAGATTTTTCTTGAAGAGTGCTAATGAGGAACTTTACTTGACATAGATGGGTAGCTTGTTCCAGAGTATAGGAAGTCTTTGGGACAAAAATCTATCCCTCCAGCATATCCTGTTTATTATGGTGACAAGGTATAGGTCCCTAGAGCATGTAACTTGGAGGGATTGGGATTTCTTAAGGTGTAGCATGTCCAACAGCTCTGGGTTTAACATAGCTTTATACATTAGGCAGAGATCTCCTCAGAGTAGGAGATATGCTACAGAGTAAAGCTGGAGTTTTTTGAGATGGTCAGTGAGGTACTTCTGTGGCCTTTCCAGCTGTTACAGATGTCTTGTGAGGTTCATTCCAAAAGAGGTATTGTAATCTATAATGGGTTTAATGAGTGCCGAGTAGAGGGGAACAATGACTTCTTTTTTCTTGAATGAGAACCCTTTTGTGATGAGGTGTGACACATAGAAAGATTTCCTGAATACTGTGGCAATGTGATTATCAAAGGAGAGACTACTGTCCACCTGTGTCCCAATGTCTCTTATCACACATTCAGCGTTAAGTAGACTGCTGTTTATGTGGAACTTCATGGGTACAGAGTTTTTACCAAAGGGGATGACAATGCACCTTTTGGCATTGAGCTTGAGGCCATGCCTCTAACACCAGGCATCTGTCTCAGTGAGGCACTTCTGTAGGATGTCCACATCATTTGGGGACTCGACTATGGCTCCTAGTTTGCAGTCATCTGCGAACTTCATTAGCCAGAGGCCTTCTGTGTAAGCCTCTACTTCAGAGAAGTAGATACCAAACAGGAGAGGTCCCAGGACTGAACCCTGTGGTACTCCACTTGTCACTGGTTTGAAGTCGGACTTGGAGTCTGCAACTTTTACAGTATAGGTTCTGTTAGTGAGCCAGTTGGCAACCTATCTTGTGACATAGGGATTTATACCTCATTTAGTGAGTTTAGCTATAATTCCAGAATGGGGGATGGTGTCAAAAGCCTTGGTGAGGTCAGGATAGGCTATGTGGACCACCTTACCCTCATCTACGGCTTTGGTGACTGCCTCAAAAAAGTTTATCAAGTTCAGAAGGCATGATCTTCCTTTCACAAACCCGAACTGGGTGGGGTCCAGAGTTTGAAGGTTACCAATGTCTTTGTTTATGAGTTCCATGATGATACGTTCCATGGCCTTGTAGACCAGGCTCGTCAGGCTAATAGGGTGATAGTTCCTAGGATCAGTAGTGGCTCCCCCTTTGTGGAGTGGGATAACTGTTGCTGTGCGCCATTCAGTGGGTACAAAGCCTGACGTGAGACTATGATTGAACATGGTGCTTAGGTGGGGAGCCAGTTCATTCTGAAGTTCATGTAAAACGCAGCCTGAGATGTCCGGTTCCATGGATGCTGTGTTTTTGGTTTTTGAGAGTGCAGCTTTTACCTGCATAGATGTGATTACAGGTTCTCTGCATTTTTCTTGTATAGATATGAGCCCTTTAGGGGGTGAGAGGGGGGTAAAGTTAGCACTGAACCTATCTGCCAGGATGTTGGCAATATCAGTTGGTTCTGCAATTTTCATGCCGTTGTGCTGTAACTCAGAGCAGATCTGTCTGTTGCTATTGAGATTCTTGACATAGCTATAGAATGCTTTGTGGCTGCCCTTAGAATCAGTGGTAACTTTGTTTTCATAGCTAGCTTTGGAGGATCTTATAGGGGATCTCAGATTTAACTCTCTTTTGCAGCAGTTGCCTCCTTCTGTTGTATAGTTTGTTTATGGCAGGGGACCACAAGATTGGCTTCTTTTTTTTGGAGGATAGTGTCTTGGTTCTGTTTGGGATGGCATGATCCATGCACTTGTGTAAGTACTTATAGAGTGCATTTGTGTAGGATTCAGCAGTCGTAACTGAATTGTCCATCTGCATGTACCTGTCTCTCCAGTATGTCCTATTTAACTCACAAGCAAAGTTTAAATCCCTAAATTAAGTGATTCTTCAGCTATTTGTTTTGCAGATATGCCAAAAGTTCCATCAGAATGGGATTTAAGGATGCTTGCATGCCAGGCATAGATCACCTCTCAGCAGTATGTAAAATCATAGAGTATAGAGCTAGGGCTTTGAGGTGATCTGCACAAAATGTATTGCGTACACCCTGTATTCTTTTTGTGAGGAACCTCTGTGTATGTTTCAGTTGTTGCATGTGCCTAGCCTGATCAGGTATGTACCGAAGAGGTCATTATACTTATCAATGGGTCAGATGAGAGCTGAATAGGTTATAGATACTTTAGCAGACTGTATTAGTCTTTCACAAAAAGCATAGAGAAAAAAAAACTCCTATAAGCATTAACTGTTCTCTCTCAGAAAAAAAAATCAGTAAGCAATATCTTTCTAAATGAAATTAAAGCAATTTTAAAGGCTTAGAGGTTCACATTTGTTTTAACCAACAGAAATATTTCCCATCAAGAAATGTACAATAATAATTACTTAGTCAAGAGTTTAGAATATTTTTACTGTAGGCACCCCCCAGAAAAGAAGTCCTATGTGATTTGCCATCCTGTCATTTGGTATAGTGGACTAAGACTACTGCCTATATGGTATTATCCTATAGTCTTAGATTTGATTATTGTATCCTCTGCATGATTCATGATTTGGAAATATCTTTTGACTACTTAGTGGTGCTGGGTCAGCAAGGTCAGCAATGATAATTAGGCACTAGTAACCCAGGAGCCAAACTATGTAAATTAACATAAACACATCAAGTTCTCACAAGCCGCCTCATTATATCTTTATTGATTAAAATTGAAGCTAGTTCTTTCACAATGATTTTTCTTTACTGATATTTTACAGTTTAACTTGTACACAATGTTCAGGTTAAACTTAACTGTAATAACTTAGGTCTGCAGTGTTTACTTATTAACCAAGGTAGAACATTGATTCACATGGACCTTTTCCAGGCTCAGTCAGGAGCACTGCCTGATTAAGTGACTAGCTCAGAGTCATACAGCAGGCTAATGAAGGCTATGGGAAGCAAACCATATACTACAGGAAACAACTCATTATCAAGTCAATATCCGCAGTGGTGCAGCGGTAGTGTTGTTGCCTCACAGCAAGAGGTTTTCATGTTCGATTCTTGGCTGGAGTGCGGGGGGTGCCTTCTGTGTGGAGTCTGCATGTCCTCCCCGCAATTGGGTGGGCATTCGCAAGACATGCGTAAATGGGCGTGCCTTCGTTGAAGGTTGGACGTTGAGCTGGCAACTCGGCGTTCATGAAAAATCTACTGCCAATCATTAGCAGACCGGAGTTCCACTGTGGTGACTGCTAACCGGGAAAAGCCAAAAGACAAACAACAAGACTTAATTTTCTGTGATTACTGCATTTTAATTTGCATACTCCCATTTCAGCTGTCATATTATCTGTTACCACAGATATCCTCTGTAAACACACATTCTCCATTCAAATATCCTGATAATCAAAACACACATAAATAACTAAATAAATAAAGAAAGAAAGAAAGAAAAAGGAAATATGGCTTGATAAAACTCCAGTAATGTCTGAAAATAAACTGGCAAGTAGCAAGCCTGAAGGCAGACCTTAATGTAGTGATCTCTATGAGAAGAGTCTAACAGTACAATTTAGAAAAGATTTGTATCCAGCTTACACTATTCCCATACCACTAAGCTTGTGCTAAACTAAGCAAACTGCTTAAAGTGCACATGGGATGAGAGGAATCTAAGGATATCTACAAATAAGCTGTTAAGTAGCAAGCCTGAGGCAGGTTATGTGCTCCTGATCATCATGTGTGCTTTCAAATAACACAACTACTTTGAAATTGTTACCTAGCCTAAAACAATGTCACAAAGCAAATAAATATCATTGCCAGGGTAAAAGGAAGACATTTTCATGGTCAAATGCAAGTTTATGCAAGAAATACATTCCACTTCACACAGTTTAAAGCATCCATTATAAATATCGGGCAAGCTGTGAACCACATACCATGGAAATAAATTATTATGTACTTCACCCACCCAGAGCTGAACCTATGACAAGCAAGACAGCAATGCAGGACTTAAAAATAAAATGTTTCTCTGAATAATGCTGCATGCACGGCAAATAATCAGGCCAACATGAGGGTCATTTAGAATATACATTTGTCAGTGCCAATTAAAGTCTACAAAGCAGGAACCAACAACCTATGGCAGCCTGACTAAAGCTGTGAATTCATGGGTATGCACAGTACTCAAACAGAAGTCCTATAACTGTATGTGTAATGCTTTTTAAAAGCAAATAAATCCTGAAATTGTCATGACACAATAAACATGTATTACACAAATGTAAGCATTGTCTGCAGTCTAACACATTAATTTTGCCAAAAAGCATACTAACTGTATCAAGAGTCATCAGTGGGTTTAGAATTTAAGACAATTTTGTGTAATATACATATTCATATACATTTTCTTTGCTTTGTTTTTGAGCTGTAATTCTGTCTACATATTAGGTAACCTTCCATCCATCCAGACTCACAAGTTACAGCTGACTTCTAGAGTGATTGAACGAATAGCCTTCGCTATCCTTGTTTACTAGGCAAGGAGGAATGGAAGTAGGTTGCCAGACATTTCTTCTGATTACATACACACCACACTCACAACTGTGAATAATTTGGAAGTTCCACTCAAGTTCATGCATGTCTTTGGAAGTGGGAGGAAGGCAGAATACCCAGAGAAAACTCTCACAAAAACACAGGGAGGGCATTCAGTTTCCAAACAGAAAGAAATCCAGCCAAAAACCAAACCACAGAACCTTTTGCTGTGAGGTGACAATGTTAACTATTCCAATACTGTGTCACCCCCTAGATTTACATTTAAATATGTTCATTGAAAGTCTCTGTGAATATAAATATGAATATTAATATAAAAATTGCAGAGAACGTTTGTAATAAGGATGGGTCTTAGTGATTAGGTACAACTGTCTACTATCAATTATATATAAATATGTCATTATTATGAAATTGTATAATTGCTGTCACTGAATGTACTTGTACAAGGTATTGTCCTGAACCTATTTTAACCCCTTGTATTTGTGTAACTTTCTGGAGCATTTCTCCTCCTGCCTCTGCTCACAATTGGCCTACTAAGTCAGATTTTCTTGGGCAAACAAAAACAAATAAATAAATAAATCAGATGTAAAGGTAGACATAGTACTATAGCTTTACCTAAATGATCATTAACAAAGATGAGTGCATTTTCTGAACCAAAAATACTGACTATGTGAAAAAAAAATCACAACAGATCCAAATTTTACTCAAGAGGTCAAATGAGGTGTCAGAAATGCAGCCAGAGAGAGCAAGGGATAATAACTGAGGGTATCTCATGGGGTTAAGTCAAAACAGTCTGTTGAAGGCAGCAGGTGTATTTTGACAGTGAGTTCAGTATGCATAAAAGTTTAAAGGTTAGAGGAGAGGTATTAGCAAAACATGTATATTATAAGACTTTTTTTATGGATTCTGGAGAGTGAATGAGGGATTTTGGTTTTGGTGTAGATTTTCTTTGTACTACTGGTATAAGGAGTTACATTTCTGTGAGACTGTATCAATATCTTAGCTGCTCCTTGTGGTCTGGCTGTGACTGATTCAATAGCCATCTGGGTACAGAAAGCTTCTGTAAGTATACTTTATTGCACTTAATCTGTTTCAGTGATAGTTAACAAAACTCTGCTGCATTTATTTATTTGCTTGATATTGCTGGTCTCTGTGTCTGCATTTTGTTTTTTTCTGTTTTAGCGATAGTTAACAAAACTGTACTGCATTTATTTATCTGCTTGATATTTCTGGTTGCTGTTAAGATTCTGTTCTGCTGATATAATAGTGGGGGTTGGTTTACTTTCTTTTGTAGCCAGCCTATCCAAGGTGTGAGCAGAGCTTTTTGTGTTATCTGATTCCCTGAGGATCTTACGTCTTCCTTTATACTACTGGTATAAGGAGTTACATTTCCGTGATACTGTATCAGTAACTTAGCTTCTCCTTGTGGCCTGACTGTGACTGATTCTATAGACATATGGATACAGAAAGCTTCTTTAAGTATACTTCTTTGAATGTAATCTGTTTCAGTGATATTTAACAAAACTGTGCTGCATTTATTTATTTGCTTGATATTACTGGTCTCTGCGTCTGCATTTTGTTTTTCCCCTACTCTCCTGTCCAAGTGTTGTTGTATTCTTAAACTTGGTGGCTTTGGAATTGCCCATCCCTGCTATAAATTTGATTTTGGACACTCCTTCCACTCCCATCTCATGTGTTTACTGTGATGAGTACAGTGTGATCATTTGTAAAGGACTACCCCCTTGCTTCTTTGATTTTGGACACTCCTCCAAGTCCCATATCATCAGCTCATTCTACTGTGTACAGAGAGAGCATTTGGGGAGGAAACCCCCTTAGTTTTGTAATCTTGAATTATATTCTGTTTCTTCCCTATCCACTCCAAAAAAAATACACTTGATTCAGCTGCTTTTACTATAATTGTGTTCTTTGTACTTTATTACCTTATTTTGCCTTGCTGCTCGCCCTTAAGTGTTGAAGTGCTTGTATTCTGCTGTATTTATTACTGCTTGTTAGTAGCCTGATTACATGTGTCTGTTATTCTAACCCTCTTAGTTTTGGTTTTAGTACTTGAGCTTCGGGTCAGTTATTTTACATTTAAGAAGGATTTTGTGGTCTAAATTCTTGTGTACAAACCCTTATCAAAACCATCTCTTCATAAGTCCATCCAAGTTTCAGAACACTATGTCTGGATAATTCCCATCAGTTTATCCTGCCAGCCTGCTCAATATGGACATACTGAGAAAGTGTAGCAATTACCTCATGTTCACTGACAGCTCCCTTTTCCTACCACATAATTATTTTACTTGTGAGAAATGCATCTACATCAGTAACCTGGAATCCATGCTCTCTCGCGCCACAGTCAGTACTCCTAACAAAGAGGAGATTACCAGTAAAAACACTACACCACTCACATCACATAGCCAAACACAACACATCCACCTATGCAGAGGTCCTCAATAAAAACTTACCTAAACAGCAGAGACCTCCAAAACACACTCACAAACATTCCACACACAACACCAAGCATATCACACACAGCCCATAAGGCATAATAATAAACAAACACAGCCCATAGGGCACAACAATAAACATACTAGTCATTGGCAACTCATTTGTGAGACACACGGATGTCCCCCTCACCAGGCTCAACAAGGAGAAAATCACTGTCAGTTGTCTGTCAGGTGCCAGAATCCACCACATCATGCATGCACTTAAGTCTCTCCACAACAGGATTCAAGTATGATTCTGTCATTGTTCATGTTGGTGTGAATGACTTGAGGCGTACCTCCCTGGACTATGTGAAGAGAGACATGATTGAGCCCTCAGAGTATGTATCCCAGGCAGGTATGACCCTAGCCCTAAGCAGCATCCTACCTTCACCAACAATGATACCACAACACCAACAAAACATTATTGACTTCAACAATTGGCTTAGTTTCTGGTGTCATTCCAAGGAGATCCAGTATTTATCTGCCTGGGATGACATGGTTGACAGGCCTTGGTTCTTTGCCAGAGATGGCCTACATTTGTCACCCCTGGGATTCAGGATTCTGGTCAAGGCTCTTGCCTCCACTATTGTGCCTTTTTAGGCAATGTCCCAAAGACAAATCTTCCAACATAAAGGATTTGTCAAAAAGAAAATTGAAGGTCATGCTGCTTAATGCTAGGAGACAACTTGAAAATGCCTCACTGGAGGATCCTCTAGCACTGGAAGATGCTGACATATGTGCAGTCATGGAACTTGGTTTAAGGCTGCAGAGAGCACCCCTGCCTTACCAGGCTATACCTCATTCCACACATTCCGACCCCACAATGAGGTCGGGAAGATTAAGGTTGTGGAGTTTCTATTTTCATTAAGGACAAGCACACCTCCAGAACGGTTTGCCAGCATGATGCACTAGAACTACTCCAGGTGCAACTGAAAATTGGCAAGACACCCATACAAGTGATAACCAGCTATAGACCCCCCTCTATGACTCAGGGCACCCAATCCTCCTACCTGGACCTACTTGACTCCATCAAGGTACTTCCTAACACCATGATCCTTGGTGACTTCAACTACCCCACCAGAAATTGGGTGTACTATTCCTGCTGTAATGCAGTCACCTAACGATTCCGTGACTTTATTTATTTTTTATTTTTTATTTTATTTTACATTTGTTGACCTAGCTGGATACATATCCTTTTTCAGAGGCCTGGGGAGAAAAGCTCAACATAATACACTAAGAGAATTTAAAAAAATTGAACATACAAAGAAAAAATTATACTTTAACATAGGTATAAATGTGTGACTGATTCACCATTCAAGGTTAATTGATGGCATCATGGTTTTTATTTGAAACTTTGTCAGGTTGGTTAATTATTTTAAATACTTGTTGGGTGAAGTTGAGGCCAGTCAAGTTTTGGTATTGCTAATGTGAGTGTCGAATTCAGCCCAGTCATGAATGTTCTGTAATAGTCGAAGTGCTGGGAACAGGCTCTAACATGGGTCCCGAAATTGGACTCTACGGAATGAGAAATTGTTAGAGATAGCTGCATATTACCTAGGGAGTGGCTGCTGAGGGGAAAAAATCAGTAAATTGGTTTTTTAAGTGGATTCAGTAGTAGTTTCAGTCTGTGTAAACCAGTAGTTTCTTTACTGCGGAAAAACAGTTCTGGTTTTATTTGGAGTTGTGATGTCATCCAGTCAGAACAGATCAGGGTAGAGTTGGGTGCATATTGAATGCAGGTGGCTTTGGGTATAATCAAGAGAAGATTGTTGATGAAGACTGAGAAGAGGAGGGGAATGCTATGAGCTCTGGGGACAATCTTCAATGGTGTTGGGAGCAGGGGCCAGATAGCCTGTTTTTCCATTGCCTAGCCTGTTGCCTACCAGTGAGGTAGGCTTTGAACCCAGGGTTATTGGAGCAGAAGCCTTCCAGGGTTTGGAGCAGAAGTTGGTGGTTAGGTCCAGAAAAAAGAGCAGAGAAGGTGAGCAAAGTTATTAGAGGATGATTTTATTATTCATTGAAGGAGGATGGGTAGTCACAAAGGAGAGTGAGAGGGGTGGAAACCCTATGATAGGGGCCAAACCTCGTTGGGAATTGTAGACAGTGAGACCATTATGGGCAAGGTGGTTCGGTTGTCTGTGAACACAGGAGACAGATTTTAGCTAGGCTAGACAGGATTGCTATCGGCTCAGTGTCACCTTTGTGTGAGGTACCACCTTGTGTGGAGAGGGATGATGTGATGGGATTATTTTCCAGCAGGCATTCATAATTGTGGCTTCGTTTAATAGTCCTGTTGATCAAAATAGATATCGGGATAGGAGATAGCGCCGCTGGCTATCTGAAGGTATTCCGCTGGGAGGTGATCTGCCGCTAGGGGTGGTTGGTAGGTGCAGGTTAAGGTTTAGCTGATGTACTGGGTAGGTACACAAGAGTATTTAAAGGAAGGTGGAGTTGGAAGTATTTTGGGATTGGGGAGGCTGGAAGTATTAGTTATTTGGGAGGCTAGAGACTGTATGGTATCCGTAAAATTTCGACTAAATTTTTCCCAGTACTCGGCTGGTGATTTTTCCCTATGAGTTTCAGGGGTGGGGTGGTAGATTTCCAGGAATGAGGAGAACTTTAAATCCAGCTTCTGGACTTTTGGGCCTTTCTGGTGTTGTCTTGAAGGCAGTAATACTGTGGCTTCCAGTGAACAATGTTTGTTTTAGTCGAAGTTTTGGAGCGTCCAGGCTTTAATGCGTCCAGGGAGTTTTGGTGGCTCTCCATTTGTTCCAGGTACGTCTGGTCACGGAGTTTGATTTGTTTTTGGTCTCCTGGTAATTTTGGGTGCTAATGCTCTTAGTTCTAATTTTCCTAATGGCGCGTGATTGTCAAGTAATGCTGAGGAAAGTATTAGCAAAAGTAAGTAACACTGAGGGATAGGGGTGTAGGTTTTGAGGGGATGACCAGTGATGATTTGTTCACAGCAAAGAAATTTCTGTTCGCTAAAATTCTTCTTATATTTCTTGGCTATGATCTAGTTTGGTGATTAGTTATTATAGTTCTGTGTTTGATCGCTGGGGTGATTAGTGGCTGATATTTTAGTGGAGATATTTTAGTGGATCCTTATTGGCGGGTGATCCAGTCAATGGTTCTTTATGATAGCATTTCCTATTCTAGTTGGCTTGCATGCTTATATTTTGGTTGAAGCCATGTAGGTTGATTTTGCAGTATAATTTTGCAGTGCAATGAGACCAGTTTAGCTGCCATGGTTCCTTGAGTACTATTAGTTCTTGAGGGTAGTTAGTTGTTAACCAGCTTCTGGTGTACAGGTCCCAAATTCTGTGTTCTTCCCCTGGTGGAATATACATGGGTAATAAGATTTTACTTAGAGCCATTATGTTTATTTTAGAGGCTTTAGAGCCATTAGTTCAATATTAGAGGCTTTTCATTGTTGTGTTGAATGGTATCTGGTGTTGGTCATTTGGTTCCTGTATTAACAGCTACATGCCCCCTTTTGTTCTGTTCAACTCTTCGTCCTTGGTGGCCCAGGTACTATTCACATAATATCAGGGAGGTTTGTGCCAAGTTTCCTCATAAGCACACATTGTATTTCAAGTGGGTAGCTAAGATAGCATGAAGATGAACTTTGTTAAGCAAGCTGAGATGGAATATGAGCAGGGAGCCTGTAGAAGGGGAGGTGAGTTGGGGGATGCTGGAGTCCGTGATCTTGGTAGGACCTGGGTTAGTGGATATCTGGGTATGTGGTAATACATTTTTTAGGCGGCAGTTTTTTTCACAGTTTACTGGTCAGTTTTTGATTAGAGCAGCACCAGATTTATCTTAGTGTTGTAGAGGGTAAGATGTGCAGGTACAGGGAGTTTAAGGTGTTGTCAAGGTATGGGGAACGGTCAGTAACTAGGAAGAGGATAGGTTTGATGGTTAAAAGTGTGTCCTCATATAAAAGTTGTGTAGTAAATGGTGGGCATATCTAGTTGCTAAGTAGGCAATAAGTAGGTATGACCCAAGCATGAGAGAGGGTAATGCTAAATGTGAGTTTGCCTATGGAGGCCTAAGGAAGAGGGAAGGGGAGGAGAGGGCTAGAAGACTTACTTGGTACAAGAAGAGAGAGTAAGGCTGAAAAGTATGGGGAGGAGTAGTAGCAGATTGGGGCTTAATTGTATGGGGTGGAAGGTAGTGGGAGGGGCGGGTTGACTGAATAAATGTAGAGGTAGTGGGGGCGTGGTGGAATATGGGGGCAAGGTGGGCTATGAGCTGAGCCCCGAGCTAGTTATTTATCAATTCTAATGCACTAGACCAGCTTGTTTCATCTCCCACAAGGAGAGATAACATTCTAGAATTGGTTGTCACCAAAGTGGGTGACCGCTACACCACCCACATAGTAAGTTCTTCCCTGGTGAGATCAGACCATTGGTCTGTCTCATTCAAAGTGCCTATCCTGTCCGACTCCCTCAACCCCAGCCATAACCAGGCTAAAAAACTTCTAAAAAGTTGACAACAGCCTTCTAAGGAGGGTAACAGTAGCTTCACACACCCCCCCCCAGAGGATGCAGACAAATACGCTGAACAGTATGCCAGTGCAGTATACAAGCACCTGTACAACTGCATGGACTCAGCCATAACCAACAGAACTAAAATCTGCTCCTCGAGGAAACACAAACCTATCTGGTGGACATTGTCTATCAACAGGCTTTACAGCAAAAGGAAGAAACTATTGTCCAAGGGTATAAAGGCACAAATTCTCAATTGCAAAAATGCCTCCTTAGCCTCAACAAGCAAATATGATCACTAGTGAAAACACCCAAAGCCAATTATGAATAAAAACTAGCCACTGAAACGAAGCCTAACCACAAAGCATTTTTCAGTTACATCAGGAACCTCCATGGCAAAGCCCAGGTTTGTTCCGAATTAGTTCTTAATGGTACCACTTACACTGATCTTGTTGACTTAGTCAGCCTGCTAACAGATAGGTTAAGTGCAAATGTCATCCCCCTGTCCCCACCAAAGACCCATTCAACATCCCTGATACTTGTCCTGCACCTCACATCTTTATTGATCAAGTGTTAAAGGTCCTATCCAAGGAAAAGAACACAGCTTTCATGGCACTTGATAGTATCCCGGGCTAGATTCTGCACCATCTCCAGCAAATACTAGCCTCACCATTGAGCACCCTATTCAACCATAACCTAAGTAGAGGCTTCACTCCAGCAGAGTTGAGAACTACCATTGTGATCCCTTTGCACAAAGGTGGTGCCACTACTGACCCTGGAAAATATTGCCCATTAGTTTGACAAGTCTGATCTGTAAGACCATGGAGCATATTATTATGGACCTCATAAACAAGGACATAGGCAATCTCCAAGCACCCAGTTCAGATTCGTCAAGGGCAGATCTTGCCTGATGAACCTGGGTGACTTTTTTTGAGACAGTCACCAAGACATTGGATGAGGGAAAGTCAGTACATACAGCTTATCTTGACATGACCAAAACCTTTGACACCATCCTCCACTCAAGCATCATCAAAAAGCTAACACAACATGGCATAAATCCCTATCTCATCAGATGCATGGCCAACTGGCTCACCGATAGGAACCACAAGGTCAAAATAGGTGTCTCCACCTCCAAGGGCAGACCTGTCACTAGTGGTGTCCCCAGGGATCTGTCCTGGGACTCCTACTGTTTGGCATCTACTTCTCAGATGTCTAGGCAAAGACAAAAGTTCTGTGGCTGACCAAGTGTACAAATGACTGTAAGATGGGTGCTGTCACTGACTTCCCAAATGATGTCAGCATGCTACAAGAGGGTCTCACAGCAAGAAATGACTGGTGCCAAAGTCATGGCCTTAAGGTAAATGCAAAAAAATGTATTATCATGCCATTCGGCAAAAATATGGCTCCTACTGATTATCACATCAACTCCAACCCACTAAGCACACAACCTGTGGTGAGAGACCTGGGTACACAGGTTGACAACAATATCACATTTAACCATCATGTAGTGGCAGTGGTCAGAAAAGCCTTTTATTTGATTCATCTCATAAGTAAAGGGAATGCATCCAGAAAAAAGGGGGATATTACCTTTCTGTATTCCTCCCTCATTAGGACAATAATTGAGTACAACGCCCCTGTTTGGTATGTACCTCTCCAAACACCTGTAACAACTGGAAAGACCACAGAAATACCTCACAAAGAGAATCCATGGCCTCCAACACCTGTCCTTTGTGGACTGGCTCAAATCACTATCACTCCACTTGGTATCCTACAGATTGCTCAGTGGTGATCTGTGTCTTGCCTACAAGGCAGTCTCAGACCCTGCTCTACTAGAGATGCTCCATATCTGTAAGTCTAACTCCTCGCACATTACCTGATCGAAAGGCCTAAATCTAATATGTGACATTAACAAAACCAACTGGAGAGAGAGGTTTGTCTCCCAGAGGTTGCCCCGTCTCTGGAATAGACTCCCCATACATGTTAAACAAAGTACATTGTTGACCCTCTTCACCTTGATGAGTGGATGGTAAACCACAAATTTGTCCTAGGGGTTCCACCTGTGTCCTTCACTGACAGGGGCGACAGGTGCTGACTGAGGTTTTTGTTTTGGGGATAAACTCTTGGCTAGGCTTGTAAGGGACCCAGGGACCATTAGTCTAGTAATCTGTTATCATCCTGTTATCCTATGATCCTATGTGCATTCAGAGCATATAGGTACAGCTGTACTCCATGTTCAAGTTACTGTTTTTACATTTCTGTACAGATGTGATTGCTGGAGGCAATGGTTATTTCTATTCTGACTTTGGATATTTTGATGACTATGTAATCACTGCATTGTTTACTATATTTGCTCTATAATAGGATCAGAGATATTAATAATTTAGTCATACCATGTTGCATTTGTTCTACTGTGGGGTTTGCTGGAGTACACAGTCATGTACTGAAAGCATCCATTGCATTCACTGCAGATGCCTGTTCACTGTTTGCAGACCACATGGTATTTTACTACATTGAGACAAAATTATATCACATTTCAATACTACACTTTACGTGGTTTGGCAGTTCATCATAGTTCTCTGATGTGTGTTATGCAAACTTGTCAGAAATTATTCAATATGCCACTGACTCTTTCCACAAATAATACTTCTTTGAGCTTCAGCCACTAAACACAAGGAGTGCAGCTCCTTTATATGATAGTGTGCATTCTCAGAGTTCAGTATTCAAAACATTATGAAAGTATTCTGGTATAACTCCCTATAAGGGGAGAATGGAGGCTTTGTTTCTCACAATAAAAGGGTACACTGCCTTTAATGATACTTAATTGTTTTTTTGCAGTGTAGGTTTATGGAAACTGCTTACTTGGTGCTAAACTTTCTCAGCTGATATGAGTAGCTATACAAATAAATATATATATATATATATATATATATATATATATATATATATATATATATATATAAAATGGGTCCCTCTCAGAAGCTTGAGTTTTCAGAAACTAGAAATTCATATTGCCGCATCGATATGATCAAGTTTCCAAAAACTCAAAACGTTTGAATACAGATTACGGTAGAGTGTGGATTGGAGAATTTACCCTTTTTCCCACTGTAGTACAATCTCAGAGTCTGTATATATATATATATATATATATATATATATATATATATATATATATATAATATATGCAGGTGGTGTGGGGGGTGCTGCACCCCACCTCTGCAAAAATGTAGAAAAAAAGGTAGATTTTTGAAGTTCAAGTTTTTGGAAACTCAATCATATCGTCTCGAAAATATGAATTTTGAGTTTATGAAAACTTGAGTTTCTGACATAGACCCATATATCTGTATATATTGTCTTCGATCTTCTAGGTTTTAAATATTTTCAGGTAGACCCATATATGTACACACAAACACATGCACACACGCACACGCACACACACATATATATATATATATATATATATATATATATATATATATATATATATATATATATATATATAGATAGTCTACTTCATAACATCTAAATTCGAGAAGATTGAAAATGATATTGTCAAAATGAAATCAATGAAAACCCACTTCAGCAAAAGACTAGATTGACGAATATCTTCCCAGGGTACGTAACCACTAATACCAAGAAAACGAAATAGCACCATTGGACTATGCTCCCCCCACACCTCCTCAGTGTGGGGGCTGCAGCCTGTGCCCCCCACACCCCCCAACTAAATATACCAACTCTGAGATCACACTATAGTGTTGAAAAGGGCAAAGTTCACCTTGTTGGCCAATAGGTTACTTACTCTGGGTATATATATACATATTGGGTCCTTCACTGAAATGCGTTTTTGCTGATTTCATCTCGACAAAGTCATCTTGGATCTTCTGGGATTTAGATATTTTCAGGTAGAACCATATATCCATGTGTGTGTGTGTGTGTATCTATATATATATATATATATATATATATATATATATATATATATATATATGTATATATATATAAACCCATTGTAGGTATATACATAGATATAAATATAGCTGTAGGTGTGTAGATGTAAAATGTATAGGGCTCTGGAATGTGACATGAGATATCTTGTTTTAAAAGAGTATGGAATTTATAAGTCAAAAAATAGAATTCACTAATCCTAAAGTACTAATTTTTCCATGTCTCAAATCAGCTAGGCACCCACTCACAATTTGTATTCACCTTTGAAACCTCTTATATTGCAAAAATACACATTGCTTATTTTCCATTCTGTCTTCACCTTAAATTTCATTTCACCTTCCACAGCCACATTCAATCCATCTGATCTCTATACAATATCCCACATTTTATTTATTTGTTTAAAATCTACCACCTCCTTTTTATAGCCTTTTGTTACTGCTCACAATATGTATTCCATTTACACATAAAAGTTCTTAGCCACCTGCTTTTCTACTCTTGCCTATATCAGTTTCGTGAAGTGTGTAAGGAAAGAAAAGGCTAACCTCTTCCTTTTTTACCTTTACAAACAGAACTTAGTATATTATAGCCGGAATGAAGTTTTTTTTTTTCTTATCTCTGTTTCCTGGTTTTAGCCAAGTTTTAGTTATGGAGAGAATGCTGGGAAGTGGTAAGAAATCTATGCATGTAGGTCTGTGGGTTTGGAATGTGTACTTCTCAGACTCATTTTAATAAGTTTTACAGGAGCTGTTCTGTGTGATTTGTAATACAGGTAGGTTAAGTTGTTTTTATGTTTATTTATATATTTTTTTTGGACTATGGTTAGTGTGAATGTCCTCACACTGATGTATGGTGGAAAGCAGGATGTTAGCGGGGGGTAAATGTTTTTATTTGGCTTGTGATAATATGGGTAGTGCGGACGGAGACTGAAACCGTTTCAGAGAGGTAACCTAGAAAATTAGCACATTGAAAAGATGAATGCCAGTGTAGTTGTATAGGCTGTGGAAAATTGTTGCTGTTTAGTCATCAGTGTGTTATGTACATGTAAAGGAAGAGGAGATTAGTATAGAGAGAGTGGTACAATGTCAGGTATGAAACTGACAGTTATATGGTAGTAATTAACAGACTAATGAGCACTGTGTGGTTTGGAATCATTACTCTTTCAGAACAGAGATGATTATGTAAAGTTATTAAAAAGACATATAAGGTAGAGTATATCTCTGTGTGTGTGTGTGTGTGTGTGTGTGTGTGTGTGTGTGTGTGTGTGTGTGTGTGTGTGTGTGTGTGTGTGTGTGTGTGTGTGTGTGTGTGTGTGTGTGAGTTGCAGGGGTTGGATATTACACTATTTTTGAAATCTTTATGTGCTAGGGTATTTAGGAGCATTATGAGTGCGTATTTGTGAATGGTTTTATGATTTTAAGGGGAGGGAAATGTGAGTAAATTGGGAATGGGAATGGTTAGTATTAAAATGTGGGAGGAGAGGAAAGCAGGATTCAACTGCAGTTTCTCTGCTACAGTCAAACAGCCTGATCAAGTACAGAACCTCTGACTCACTGACCCAGAATTCAAGTTATCTATCACAAAAAGGTCCTGGATTGCAAGCAACAATATCTCAACTGCAGACATTGAAAATAAGTTCAAATTCTCTTAAAATTGGGCACATCCAGCCAAAAATGTGGGCATTTAATTAACATAATATTTACATGCAGAATAGCACATAATTCTTCCACTTCTATAAGTGCTATGGGATACTATTCAGAAGCACAAAGTGAAAAAAGTGAGAGTGACAGAAATGACAGAACAATATGAGCGTAGTTTCAAAGACACAATGTAAAATCTGTAGATTTCAAATACACGACTTAAATGATTGCTGTTGCACAGATCTATCTTACAAGGTAATTTATTATTTCTGAAAAAAGAATGTAATACATGGTCCTCTTTCCTTAAGTTATTGGTGCCATCAGCATGTTGGTCAAGTAGTCTGGTTTCCTGAATACTAAACAACTTCAAAACTATATGTGATGTGTAGTATTCAGCAAATCATGTGAAGGGGTAAATCAAGCTTGAAAATAAAAAATGTACTTCCAAACAACAGTTATTTAGAAAATCATGTGAAGGCATAAAGAGAAAAATCAAGCTTAAAATGGATGTGCAAAATAAGAACAGTTTAGAGAAGTGTTGCCATTAATGATCTGTCTGTACTCATATTACAAAACAGCATATTGCTTCCTTTCAGACTGTTTCTGCATGCATTTCTACCTTTTCTGACTTGTTACATTCATTTCTTCAGTATATCTCTCCCTGAAACATTGCACTTGCTTTGGCATTTGTTATTCTCTAATATCCCCTCTGCTCCTTTATGTTACTTGTCAATTCAGCACATTTTGTTTCCTCCTGTTGTACTTCTTCATCTGTGCCAAAGAACATGCCCTCATATTGTTTCTATCTCATCCACTTCTAAAACAAACTCTTGTTCCATCAGTAACAATATTTCACCCATCTCAGGATTTAGAATGCCTTTCTCAATTTTCTGTTTCTTTATTTTTCCTTAGCTACACAAGAGTATCACAGAAATAATAATGGCCACCACAGATACTTCATATATGAGTGCCAAACAGCAACACTGAAAGAAGAGCATATCGTGGTGATTTCCCTATTGTCTTAGCCATATCTTCCATAGTCAGGTTTAATTATACCTCCTGATTGCCCTGGAAGCAGGCTCTATGCCAAGTAAGATTGTAACTACAATTCTTTTGATGTGCAAGACGTATCCACATTTGGCTGGCTGTCTCAACAAGATAGCCTCTTCTCTGCACAGAAGTGCACCTCAAGACACTGTCCTCTTGGTCAGTGAAGGACATCTGGTGATCCCAAATATTAAGAGACCGCAATACATATGGACACCTTCTATAATCTGACTTTTAAACCTAACATCATCACATGCTTTCTAAGAAAGGAAGTGGAACTTCATCAATTAGAACGACTTCATGCTAGCATTCCCATGCATTTGATAATCTCTTTACTTAAAAGAAATATCCTTTGTCAAAACAGTGGTGAGTGAGTTTACTGCTTGCGCAGGTGATTAATATGTGCATAGCAGACCACTGGTGATATATGCAGTCCATAACTATAAATTAACACTCATTCCAGCTCCATTATTAGATGAACTTCCAGTGCCAATAAATTATTCTACCTATCTAAGTGAAATGAATACATTAACTTTCAGAATACAAGTCCAAGGCTAGCCATTTATCAGGTATTAAATAACTAATGCGGGAGCAATCTAACATTTTTAGAAAATGCCATCATAGAAGCAGTCATAGCATGACTGCACTGGCAAAATATACAAGTATTAGGTGAGGGCAACCTTCATTTCTTCCATTCAGAAAGATGTTAAACAAATGGAAATTAAACTGCTGTGTATGTTAGTATCAGAATGCCCTTCTTAGCTGAGCTGATCCCACTGATCAGTAAAACAGTGGCCTCTCCATAATATAGTGTAATAACCACAAGTATTAGATGAGCAAGTAGAAAGGTTATCCTCCCAGCTATCCAGTTCAATGTTTTATCAGTGCTGATGATCCAATAATTCTGTGACACAGGCTTTTCCACATACAGCTACATCATATGCCCTGTTTCTTCTGTCTTAATAAAAAAAAAGGCTGACTCCATTATTCCAGAAATAAACCAAAATGTTCACACTGATGATTCATTGGCAAATCACCAGTTAATTCAAAATCTATACTTTAAAATCCATAGGGTAAGTGGTTTTCTCCCTAACATCTTTGGACTTTATCAGAACATTTCATCGTTACCTTTCTTTTATACCTTTCTAATAGTTATGTGAGTATATCATATGATCTTCCAATCTGCTGAACATTCCATGAAATAGTATTTAAAGAAGCCATAAATACAAAAATACTACACCACAGAATTAATGTGTTCTTCCAGTTGCCACTCTTAATTGGATGGTCTGCTTTTTACAGGTACTAAATTAGAAATGAACTAGAACTGGGACATTTTTATGCATGCTTAGACAACACACTTTTAGCATCTGCCTTGTAAATATTATAAATGTGTTGGTAAATTCTTGCCCTTAAACATTTTTTGGTCTTGCCAATATAAAAAGGATTTCAGGAATTACAGTAGGCAAGGTATACTGTTCTCTTATTATTACAATTAAATTTATCAAGATGCCTCCATGGTTTTAGTATTTCTATTACTGTTCCTTTTTTGTTCAAATTAAAAAAACGAACACCGGTTGCATCTGCAACACTGTGATGTAACAGCAGAAGTCCTTCCCATTTCAGTGTACCGCGATGTATTTTTCACAAATATGTTTTCCTAGTTAGATTTCTTTCTATATACAAATTAGAGATATCCCTATGATGTAATTGGATATACCTAAATGGGTAAAATTCCCAAATGCTTTCTAGCAATCTCTTTGACTCTGTGACTATCCAGTGTATATGTCAATATCAAACCTTTCACAAAAGGGTGGTTTCTTATCACATTCGGTCCACTGGCAGAACTAATTTGTGCTGTCTCAACCTTTTGTTACCCTCACAGCTCTGATTTCCTGGGACATCTGATCCAACAAACCTTCTGGATACCTTCCTTCTATAAACATACCTTTTAATTTGTGTATTTTCATGGGAAAAACACTACAACTTGATACCAGTCTAGAAATTCTTTTCACTCAACTTTGTTTCTGCTGCAATGGGTGGCAACTTGTGAACTATATAAAAAGAATTATTGTATGTTAGTTATCTATGTAACCCCGAAAATATAACTGCATCACTACTCTTACTCAGTCTAACATCCAAGTAGTGAATGGGAAATGTGAGAAGTCCTCAGTAGGATTATTCAAATTGGCTTTTGAAGGTTCATCAACAAGGCCTGTGGATCCAGCATCGGGCCCAGTAGTCAGTGTTACTCTACCAGCCTCATTCCAGTAGGTTTAGTCTTGGTAACATAGTCATGGTCATCTCATAACAATGGAAAATACCGTAAGCAGAAGCATGGGGTAGTAATGGGGGCAACTTGTGCCCCCATTTATGTCCACCTGGTCTTGTGGTAGTAGTAGGAAAAATTTTATATGTTCAGTGCTGATTACTTAAAATTTTGTTGAACATTTTATAGATTTCTGGATGATATACACACACACACACACACACATATATATATATATATATATATATATATATATATATATTTGATTTGGTGTGGAAGAACAACAGTGTGAAGAAATTTTGTCCTACCTTAAAAGTACTATACATTTTTGAGGTTTACCCACACATTTAACAAAAATTCATACGCTAGTTGGATGTTAAATTAAAGAAAGAGGACCTGCATATTACATCTCCCTTCTTCAGAAGAAAAATTAAATGATTTTGTGAAGTAGATTTTTGCAGAACCATTCACCAAGGTTTATGGATTTTACTGTCTCTTGGATAACGTGCTTATATGTTTATGTCAGTTCGGTCACTTGCTAAATTTGTGCATCTGAGAATTATCCCACAGTCCTCCTGGAAATAGGAAGTGCTGTATGCTATTCTGTATTTATATTTTATGCTAATTAGGTACCCAGATTTTTGGATGAATGTATCTACTTTTCAGGAGCTGTTGTTCTTATTTTCAATGTCTGCACATTGAGAAACCAGTTAAAATATTGAAGTACTGTGAAATTATGTTCATCTTTTAAAAGGTCCATGAATCTCACCATTAAATAAACAACTGCCATTTATATAACATTTTTATTAAAGAACTTTTAGTTCCACAGTATTTCAGACTAGTAATAAATGAGTTTGGGTCAGAGTATCTAGTATGCACACCCTCTCCCATGGCTTAGTGGTTAATACACCTATGAACATCTTGGAGACTGTATGCAAACATGGATTTTCATAGATATACCTTATAACACTAATTACATTTTGCTATTATTTCTACTAAGTACTGACATGAGCTGTTGTGAAATGAGGTAACGACACAGTTGTGTTTGTTATGAAACATCATGGTTCAGAGTACTAGATTTATACTAGAAGGAGACAAGATGCTTGAGTTCAATCAGGGCAAACACAGACAGCAGTTAAAAAACAGCATGACAGTAAATTAAATTAGTAAATCAAAATGGAAGTTATTGCTTGAAATGAAACAGTACACAACAAACATTTATTTTGAATCTACTCAGTGGGATCTAAGTATAACCTTTAAAGATTAATATTTTAGAGATGTCCTGGAAAAAACATGGATACCCTTGCTCAGTTCAGGAAGGTCAAGAAATCACATAGGTTCAGTAATAAAAATAGCTAAAGAATGGTTCTCAGATTTTTTGAGACAAGTATGTTGAGTCAGAAACAAGCCATCACCAGCAGACAAGACTTAACAGAATGGTGTTCAGGGAACAAAAAGCTCTTTTGGATAGCGATTACCCTGGTCACAGAAGACTTGATATATAAGCATTATAATGTTAAATAGCCTTGCCACTTCAGGCAGATAATGCAGAACCTGAAGAATAGTGATAATATACTCAAAACAGGATGGTCCATGCAGTAACCTTGCTGTGCAGTTCTGTACTGTCTGTAGACCATCAAGGTCTGAATTAGAAAACCCAGGATAGACTGCATTATACTAGAGAAGTCAAGGAGAAGCCAGCATACAGATTACTGTCTCCAGGTCTGAAAAGTATTTGAAATTTGATTGTAAAGATATTCAGTACACAGAAATATAAAGATTTTCTAAAAGCTGATGGGTGTCTGTTCTGATTGCCATATATGTGTTCCTCAGAACAGCAGAACTCAAAATGTTAATGTTGGGAAGATGGTAAATCCAAGTTTGTGGTAGCTTAATTGGAATGTTTTGTAAGGTATAAATTTCTAGCAATCCATTTTTGGAAGATTAGTGTCTGTTACCCAACTTGATCCTCAGATACAAGTGCTGGGCCAACTAGAAGTCCTAAAACCAGATAGTACAAAGAAGTAATCTCCACTGTGAGACTTGCATTACAGCAACCCTTCCTTCAGAAGGAATAACAATACTTTTAGTTTTAAAAACTCTATTTATTGTCTAATGAATGAGTGTCCTTTATTTAACAGCTTCATGATCTTACATAGGATTTCCCTTATTATAAAGGTTATTTTTGTGAAGGGGATTCAGAAAGGCAGTGGGTTGTTTAGACACAGATTGGTGTTTTGAAAAGTACCTCTTTTGAATAGAAATGAGGGAAGACAAATGGTTTGGATCTTTTCTGATCCTTACCTTTCAGATATAACAGATTCATTTACACATGAGTTTAAAGCTTAATGTTTTAAAATTACAGATTATACCAAGCAATATTGTTTACTCTACCATATAAAACTAAGAGACAATAAAAGATAATAACTAGAGTTAAAAATCTAAAATTCACAAACATTATAATTAAAAAAATATATTTGGGTAATGCTTTTAGAAAGGTTGCTTCGTCAGATCCATCATATAGACAGAGGGAGGGGGGGTCCCGTTTTATTAAATATCATGTTTTCTAAAAAAACTGTCTTTAGTTTATGTAAAAATTACCTAATGTCTTTCATATGTTTATAGTTACTTATACGCACACTAAATATGTGTGTTATTCCTCCTGAAGGGAAGGTTAACGTGAGACTCAGAGTGGAAATTATTTCTTTGTACAATTCAGATTTAGGAATCCTACACATACAGGTAAAATTTAAGCACAAGAAAAGCTACAACTATTTATTTTCAAGTACCTGAGTGTGTGTGTGATCTGATGTATCCTGGCACCACAAAAGCAACTAACCATCACTCTTTCCTTGCTCAGCATTGTAAGACATTCATTGTATGTCTTGCAATGGAGTCATCTATAACTAGAACGTTTGGTGGAGTAGATGCTTGCCATGACTTTGGGACTTCTTGTGCTGTGTAAGGACATAGGCTTAACTTGCTGAGTTTGTGTTGTGCCTGTGTTGAGTTTTGCACGTCTTTGAGGTTTTGGCAAGTTAATCCTTAGAACCTCATCATATGATGTATTATATGTATGGTAATGGTCTCTGTGACATGTGATCTGTGGTGCACTGCTGTGATGGATTATATGTATGGCGATGGCCTTTGTGACGTGTCATCTATGGTGTACTGCTGTGATGAATTATATGTATGGTGATGGCCTTTCTGAGGTGTGATCTGTGGTGCACTGCTGTGATGGATTATATGTATGGTGATGGCCTTTGTGACATGTGATCTGTGATGCACTGCTGTTATGGACTATATGTATGGTGATGGCCTTTGTGAGGTGTGATCTGTGGTGTACTGCTGTTATGGAGTATATGTATGGTGATGGCCTTTGTGACGTATGATCTGTGGTGCACTGCTGTGATGGATTATATGTATGGTGATAGCTTTTGTGACGTGTGATCTGTGATGCGCTGATGATCATTTTGGTGTATATCTTTGTTTGTGATTGAATTTTGCCTCCAAGAAGATTACATATGTACATCTACCACAAACTGTTATGCTGTTTGAGTAGTATATGACCATCAGACAGCATGAGACAATTCATACACTGACTCATAATACCCATCTCAGTTAGGCTTGCTACAGAAGTTGTGCGGAATTTGTGGTTACCCATCCATTCATCCAGGTTATTTTTGAATAGTGAATAAGAAGTATTTTGCTTTATGTGGAGATAAGATGGAATTGATATAATGGTTAGGGTCTTTGCTCTAAGATACAATTTAGTAGGTTTGATTCTGAACTTGGGTTATTGGTTATGCTTGTAATAGTCTGCCGACTGATACCTTAGTATTTCCTTATGAACCCAAAGAAGTAGTTCTCCCTCTGATACATATCTCTCCCTTCAACATGTTAGATTTATGTTGCAAAAGAGATTTAGATCTCTTGAGCAGATGTTTATGTCCCCACTGGACTTGCTAATGTGCAATATGTCTGAGGGGACGGGGTCTGTTGAAACATGAGACAGAGAGTGATGCTCAGTAGCCTGCATGACACCAAGATGTGGGAAAAGTCTTTGAGACAGTCAGATATTTGGACAGATACATACTAAAGGGGTCATTATACTCAGTGATCGACCTGATGAGTAGAAATCCCAGTGGAATGGTGGCATTCTTAGACCTGATATCATATCCTTAATAATAATATCTGCAATGAAAAAAACACTTTTTTAACTTTGTGGATATGCAGTGATTGTAGGACAACATACAGCTCACTGTATATACAGGTTGCCAGGTCCCTAACATAACTATGCCTCTCTCTATCTGCTGTCTGCTACATAGGCTAATCAGGTGTTCTGATTTTAGCAACTCCCGTAAAGGAGTTTTCAGTGAGATTTATAAGACGTAACAATCTAGGAAGTGATGGCAGTCACCCAAGTTATCCATGGATGTCTGAAATGTGCTAGGCAAATAATGCAACCTGATAGCTGCTGTTCCCATCTTCGCCTTGTCAGCATTTCCAAAGTCTATTTCAGAATAAACACTTACTTATTCAAATGTAACATCCTTTGTCATTCTGCAGTAAATCATTTTAGCCTAGTCCTGTGTTTTTTTTTCAAAATTTTCTCTGCATAGAATTTTCTGACATGTTGTCTTATATTGACCGTTAAAACTAAATGTATGACTAAGTACTTCTAGAAATGAAAATTAGAAGAGCAGCTCTCTTCTAGCATAATCAACAAATCTGTGGCAAACCTAGAGCCAGTCAAATGTCCTTCCTTGCCCTTAATTTAAAAACATACCTGTATGTGTGTCAGCTGTTGCTGTACTGAGATGCTGTACGCCCTCATTTCAGTTTCCAGCTACATCTGATTAACTAGTGTGAATTTCTGCATGTCAGACTCTAAGGTACCTCACAGCATGAATGACGACAGTTATTCTTTTAGGTTCAAAGTCAAAGACAGAATTTAGTATTCAGTTTGTAACATCAGTCTAAGGTCTGTCTCATGAGGACAACTTAGCTGGCAGACAAGCATAGCCCAGAGAATCTCACTTCAGAGCCACACACTTCTTTTTTCTGTACTTCACTGAGAAAATATGATCTGAAAATGTCCATGATCCTTCATCTGACACTTTTGCTCTAATTTCTGAGAATGTGAAATAAAATCAGTACCTGCATTGTAACTAAAAGTTTGAAGACTGCTAGAAAGGGAATACACATCAGATGTAGGTCACAAAATAAGGAAACAAACAGGACTTGTCTCACCATGTAAATATTAAAAGTCTGAAGGAAGGACGTATTTTACAGATAATTTCTTTTTTTTTTCCAGTAGACACACATCCATCTCATTGAAAGCCTAATTCCGGAAATTTGCATACAAGGAAAGAGTAAATAAAGTCTGTGAGAATCAATGCTCCCTGACGGTAACAACATCTGCCACTGACTATCATTCCGCAACTGATTTTATCCTCCTTCCACATACAGCCTCACCCCCAGTGCACTGTTAGTTAAAGCTCTTTAAGCTCTCAACTCTTTCAGTGGTGACAGATGAATCCCCTTAATACTAAATTCTCTGAAACAGCAACCAAAATACTTTTTGTATTGTACACATCTGCCCTGGATGTTTGTATTTTACTCACCTGCCCTATTTTTTTATATTGTGCACATCCACTCTGGATGTCGGCAGTGACACACCGGTACCTCATGCCATTCCAGACTCACAGTGTTAGACTATTTCAATCACATGAAACAAGATGGATGTCTGTCACCATATAACCTTAAAATAGTGACATTCTTTGTGCATTAATACATAGCAAATCCACCCAGTGAAGACAATGTGCTACCTACCCCCCAATGAACACAAAATGGTATACATGTCAATGAAGTTCTCACCAATTATATAAACCAAATTAAATTACAGGAAAACAGTAGTGGCACAATGTCTTTTTAAACATTTGATTTTCTTTCATATTGTAGTCACACCTATAATTAATTTCATAAGTTTTGCAACTAATCTACTGAGTTCACTTTTGAAGCAAGCATTTGTCAGTTCTGAGTGGATATTAAAATTCAAATTGTAATTGTTTTTTTTTTTACATATGTGACATTTTTAGCAGGTATTGTTTCTTCTGCTAGAAAAAAATGCTTGAACCATGCATATTTGAACACTAGGTTTTGAGAATTGCACTTTTCCCAAAATTCAGTAACAAAAGGAGAAAAGCAAAGAATTGATTTGTGGCAATGCAGGTAACTTGGTTATATAGCAGAGCTGTGAGTGGGAGGGGCATGAAGCATGTATAGAACACTAATTTTGACAAATATTGACATATGTTTAAAAACATTTAAATTTGCACTAAAATAACACTATCTCAATAACCTTGTCTGTTCTTGTAGTCATATAATTAAACCACCTTAAATGCTCTGGCCACTATACACCACAAATACTTTTACTAACTTAATATAGTTGCAGTTTACACTATCTGTCTTTGTATCCAGTCTCTCTTGCTTTCTTTATTTCTGTGGCTAAATAAACAGAATTGATTGAACAGTATTCTTACTTATGAGAATATACAAACAGAATTACTAAACATTTAACACACTGGGTTTATTTTCTTGTATTGTATACCTCTATAATATGTATTTGTCTTGTATATCTACTTAAATTTGTATTATGTAAAAACTTTCTTGACTTTCAAAGTTAAGCTGATGTTATGTAAACATTTCTGTGATTGTATGGAGCTTTTTCCCCTGGTCTCCACTAAAAATGGGTCATTGGGCCCAGTGGACTTTCCCGGTCAATAAATGTCAATAAATAATAATAGTAAATACTATTGCTTTGAATATAGTTTTGCGTTTTCATGCTGGAATATTTAAAACTTTGTGAGAGACCAAATTGCAATTGCCACACTGAGGTGAAAATAAGAAGCAACAATGAAATGAATAACTCAGGGAATTAGAAACATCCTAGTGTTTTGAGTCAACATTATTCATCTTTATTGGAGATTTACAATGTCTTTATTATTTTTCTTGCCTTACTTTTCTACATATAATTCTCACAAAAATGTTACATAAAAAACTACAGAGGAGAAACATTTCAGCACCAGTTTAGAAGATGAATTTTTAGCATAATTGTGTTTATATCCAAAATCAATACCGTGGGAAGAGACACAGCCTGGCAAAAAACAGTCACTCATTTTTTTTTTATGCTGACACCCACAGGGGTCCATAACACAGTTGTTATTTTGACAAGAAGCCCAGTGCAGAGCAAATCATAACATGTAGACTTATGAAACTAGTTTGCATTTTAAAACATTAGTTGCCTCAGATTATGCATATTTTACCTAAGGTCTGATATAATCATAAACTATCTGGTGATTATATAAGTTTTCAGATGTTTCACATTATTTTTGTTTTCTCTGCAATATGCTATCAATAAAGCCTACCTTGTGATTGCATTTATACAAATCCTTAATGTCTGAAATGGTTGATTCAGCTATTAAAGAATACATGACAATTCACCAGTCATTCAGTAAGTAATAATTTAATAATTAATGCAATTCACCAGCCTCATGATGTATAAAGAAAAAAATAAATAAATATATATATATATATATATATATATATATATATACACACATATAAAGAGAGAGAAAGAGAGAGAGAGAGAGACAGAATCAACTAGAGTATGCTTGGCCTGCTAACATAGTATAATTATATGAATTGCTCACAGTCACACCAGATAAATGGAATGAAGGGAATCATACTCCAGACTGCAGAATTAAGTTCATAAGCAGTTCTTTATCTTGATCCTTGAGGCTAAATTCCCAGAAAAGCTTAACACCAGGATATGGCTACATAGCTGTCAGATTGCCATATCGTCAGTTTGTCATTCATTAAAAAAGAATACTTCTGTCAACCTGATGGCATAAAGGGAATAAGCCCTCACTACTACCCAGGTGACCCATGCTCAGTTTTTAGCTTTTGTGTTTAACAGTCCTGGTTGCTATGACAGAAGTCTCTCCTGATGAGAGGGGAAAAGCACAGAGAGGCAGAGAGCATATATCTTCAAGGAGTAGGGGTAGTATATTGGTCCAAATGGACCATGTTCATGTGCAGCCTGAGAAAGACAATAAAGGCATACAAATAGATTAACATACAGCTGTACCTGAGATGGAAATTTACATACTAAGATTTTTACGTTATTTAAAATGGTAGGGAGAATTACCATCAGTATTGTGCAGGAAAAGAGATGGATAATTAAAATTACTGCGATTAAATAAAGCTACTTTACATCAAGGCTGACGACCCTGAGAAATCATTGCAGGTGCAACAACATGTCTTACTGGTTTATCGGACTGGACAGCCTTCAGACTTTGGTGTACAGCTAGAAAATAAATTAATCATGTGTCTAGGAATCCTACTGGATGTAAGTTAAACAGAAACAGGGTAAAACTGGCAATGGGCCCAAGGCTTAACTCTTCTATATCATTATAAAATTAAGTAGAGCTAAACAGTTTAGACAGTACAAACAAGCAGAAGGCTCAGTGAAAACACTTTTTGACTATTTAGTCAAAGTAATGTTAAAAACAAGGTATGGACTGTTTTCAATTAGGTCTTCAACCCATATTCAGACTTCCTGCTTTACTAAGTGTTTATTTCTTGGGCAAGAAGAAGGTCTTGGAGATTCCAGAATAGGAGGAGGCTTTTGAGAAATATATTCTTCAAAGAGGGTAAAAGTAACATACTGTTATGGTTAGAAGTTGAGAAGTACAGGGATTCTCCCTCCCATACTGAAATTTTCACAAACAATAGTAAACAGGGAGCACAGTGACCAGAGAGACAATAGTGTCTCACAACAAACATTAAGATTTATGGGTAATCCAGCTTCATTACCAACCCATAATACTAAGTCTTGTGTGAAAGTCATGATGCACCTAGTGTTTTCCAAACAAACATTACTACTGTTACTGACTCAAAACTCAATTAGACTATTATGTCTTAACCTAAATGTCTATCATTTTGAATTATTCAAGAACTTTAATGGATAAACACAACTACATGGCAAGGAAGCAACACACCAACACTGATATATAGATATATATATATATATATATATAATAGCTCCACAGAATTAGAACTTCTAGATAAGCAGCCCAGAAAAGAAGAGATATGCAAGGCGACTCATTATCCTTTCTCCAGAATAACACTGTCGCTTGTCCCTCTCTAACATAGAAGACAAACAGGCAGGGTATTTCATTTAGATGTTTTAATACATAGAAACACATCAGGATGGATAGCAGCATCATAACATATAAACAAACTGGCTGACAGACAGACCTTACATACATACATGCCTACATCTCAACAGCTTACTACAAAAAGGCAGTCAGGCTTGCATGGGCTCAGTATGTATACACTTGTGCAAGCCCTTGGATAGCTTCTTAAAGGTACATACACACACAATGATCTATATCCTCCCTCTTAAAAAGACTGCCCTTAGTAAAAAAACAATATTAGAGTTAGATATGTGTTATTATAGACATTAGAAACAAAACACAATGTTCATGTCCAAGTTGCCATGTATCTGCTACATGGTCTGGCGATATGACTGGATCTCATAACGTAACAATCTGGACTAAATCTAGCAACAGGACAGTCTTCGGTGAACTTCCTCTGGAATTGGAACACTGGGCAACTCACTCTGAAATAAAGAGTCTTTCTAACAAGCTATGTGCTGTGGTACAGGCTCGGACACCAGTCTCAAATGTTTCTGATTCCATCTAAACTCTGCTCTTTGTGATTCCACAATGTACAACCTTGGCTCTGGGCAAATATTTTTCACAACTCCAATCTAATCATAACCTTTGGACATTTGCATCCTTACCACTTCTCCTTCTCGTAAGGGACTGAGCGGTTTGATGGTTTTATCATAGTAGGACTTCTGTATTAAACGCTTCTTCAACAGATTGACTTTCACTGACCTGTTGTTCTTGATGCATGGAACCAACAACTGACTACTGATTGGTAATGTGGTTCTGGTTTGTCTCAATAGAAATCTCTAGGCAGTTGAACCAAGATGTTTATTACAAGGAATGTTTCTGAGATTCAAGAGATTCAAGAAAACATCACTATTATCTTGTTTTGACTTCTCTAGTAACTGTTTTGTACTTTGAACTGCATGTTCTGCCAAACCATTTGACTGAGGATACTATGGGCTACTCGTGACATGAGTAACGTCTCATTCTTTGGCAAATCTTTTGAACTGTTGGCTTGTAAACTGCATGCCATTGTCAGAAATAACTTTGTGTGGACTACCATGGACTGCAAAATGATGCTTCATCTTAGTAATGACAGTACTGGATGCTAGGTTGGGAAGTAGGTCAATCTCAAACCAAACCAATTGGCGTAAGAGTCTACTAACACCAAATAATGTTGACCATTCCACTTGAAGATGTTCATGGCTACTGTCGACCAAGGTAGTTCAGGAATCTAGTTCAGGTGAAGCAGTTCATTCTGTTGATGTGGCATAGTACTATTACACACATAACACGATAAACGTGCTCTCTCAATCTTGTGACATAGAAGGCCAAAATACTAGTGCTCTCTCCCTTCTTTTGGTAGAGTCGGTTCCTGGGTGACCACGATACAAGAGAGTAATGTACTCTTGTTATAAGGACTTTGGAACACTGACATTTGGACCTTTCATAATGATACCTTTGTCAGACAAAATCTCATCTCTGTACGGAAAATAAGATTGCACTTCTTGAGGTAAACTAGATTGCTTAGACAGCCATCCTTGATTGGTAAAGTGGTTGAGCCTCTGTAAACCTGGATCTGTGGCTGTGTGATCTCTCAGCTCATGAAGTGTTTTAGAAGAAAAATCTCTGACTTCCTTGACTTCAAAATCAAGGTTCTCATTCTCATGTTGTTCAGTGGTGTTTCTGGTTGATATGAATAATGCATCAGCAAAATAAAGAAGTTGGCCTTTCTTGTAGACAACAGTGAAATTATACTTTTGCAATCTCAACATCATGTATTGTGATCTGGCTGGAGCTGAATCCATAGGCGTTCTCAAGATAGTGACTAGAGACTGGTGGTTTGTTTCAATCTGGATAGGTCTGCCATAAACATAATCATAGAACTTCGAACATGCAAACACAATTGCCAGAAACTCTTTCTCTATCTGAACATACTGCATTTCAGTTTGGGTAAGAGCTGTCAATGCATAGGCAATAGAATGACCCTCTTGTAGAATGACTGCACCAAGATCATTATTTCAAGCATCACATAAAAGAGTGACTGGGTTGTGAACATCATAGTATCTGAGAGTTGGTGGACTGGCACTTCTGTTTTTCAGGATATCAAATGCAATTCGATGTTGCTCTAACCAAGTCCAGGATACATTTTTTCATGTCAGATCTCTAAGCAGTAATGATAGTTGGCTCAAATCTGGAATGAACTTGCGTAGATAGTTAACTATGCCAAGAAAACATTGCAGGGCTTGAACATTGTCTGGAGCGGGCATCTTAAGAATGGCTGTTTGCTTTGAAGGGTCTGGTCATAGGCCTGTACTAGTAAATACATTACCAAGATAAGTAACCTCTTGTAGCCTGAATTTGCATTTCTGTGGGTTTAAGATTCACTTGATGTGTTCTTTCCAGAACTTTTCTGAGGTTTCTGTCATGCTATACTATAATAGCACAAGGATACCCAGAAAAAAGTTGCTCCATTGCATGTTGAAAGGCTTCACTTGCAGAATTTATCCCAAATGGCATTCTCAGAAATCTGTACCTGCCAAATGGAGTACTGAAAGTAGTGAGCAATGAGGATTTCTTGTCAAGCTGAATTTTCCAAAATTAACTCTTTGTATCTAAGACAGAAAAAACAATGGCATTTGGCATCAGAGCTGTGACTTCTTTGACTGTGCACATTGGATGATGAGGTCTTTTTTGTGCTTTGTTCAAAGCTCATGGATCAATACATATTCTGATGTCATATAAGCTTTTCTTATGAGCTACCACCATGGAAGATGTCCACTCAGTTGGTTCTGCAACTGGACAAATCACACCTTGTTGCACCATTTTATCTAACTCAGCTTTGACTCTGTCCTGCATAGCTATTGGAACATTTTGATCTGGCCTGACAACTGGACTGACATCTGGATCTAACTTCATGGAGTACACAACTGGAAGCTTCCCTAGCTTGTCTTCGAAAAGATCAGCATAAGTAGAAAAAAATGTACTGGATGAAATTAGAGTAGTGGTTTTTCAAGCTAATTTGGTGGACTCCCTTATTAAATGAAAGCAGTCTCGTTTTCAAACTGTCTCTGAAACCTAATAATGACTGGACGTGCCTCTTGACCTCATAAAATAACAAGTTGTAACATCTCCCAGCAGAGTAACATGAAAGCACTACTGAGCCTTCAGTGTGAATTTCATCACCACCATAAGCAACAAGCTTCACACACTTAGCCATATCAAGCCTTTCACCATGGCACACATTAGCAAATGTTGCTGCTGGCATAACACTGCACTTGGAACCTGTGTCAGTTTTGAGCTCTATGAGTTTTCCATTTATCCGAACAGTACAAAATACTTCACTCTTTGCCCATAGATCTACTGCATTGATTGTTTTATGAAGCACTGATACACCATTAACATAAAGAGTAGGGTTGCAGCTCTCTAACTGATCAACTCATTTCTTAAGATGCTCCATTCTAATAAAAGAATGTGGGCCTTTTGATTTACAAAACCTTTTGAAAATGATTCCATTTATTGCATTTGTGGCATTGCTGACCAAAAGCTAAACATTTTTCCTTTTTAGATTTATGATTTCCACCACAATTATGACAGTTGTCAATGAAACTAGGCTGGGGCCCATGCTTTGTGTTTGCTGACTCATTCGTATGCTTCACTGAGACTGTGCGAACTCAGAGTTTGCTGGAATGCTCTGAGGTTTACCAGTGAGTGCTGCAGGTGCTACAGTTGCTGCCATGTGCTTGGGCCTGTTTCTTTAAACTATGTGCTGCATACTATCAACATGAGCTTTATTATTATACCTTCTGTAGCTATTCTCATCTGTAAGCATATTTCTTTGCTTTTCTGTGAGCTCATATATCTGACAAATCTCGATGGCCTTATTCAAAGTTAAATCGCTGTCATGAAGCAAAATCTTTCTCACAGCATTATCTTTAATACCACACACAAGTCTGTCCTTTATCAACTCATCCCTTAAATCACCAAACCTGCATGTTTTAGCCTTATTTCTCAAGTTAGTTATATGCTGCATAAGTTTCACAAGGCTTTTGATCCCTTATTTAAAATAAGTGCCTTTCCAGTGTAACATTTGTCTGGGGGTTACATATTTCTCTGAATTTACGTTTCAAGCACTCAGAGTTCTCCCTTGACTAAGCCGGTGCAATAATATGATGGTTTCCCCTCTCTCCTGCATAGACAGCAGGTGCAGAAACAGATGAATGCTCCCTTTCAGTGGCTTTTGACCCAGCTAAATTAAGCAGCATAAATGCCTTTGTATGGTCATCTTTATCAGAAAATGCAGCCTGCATGAAAATGTCATACTCCTGCACAAACACTTTCCAGTTCTCTGTAATATTACTGTCAAACAGAAGTGCACTGGGTTTTTAAAATCCATCTGCCATGCCCACAAAGTACATAAATACAATGAAACTATGGCCCTTGTAATAATATTCAAACAAACTGTTGTGTGAGCTTGTAATAACATTCAAATGCACAATAAACTGTTTGAAATACTGTACTTTGTGAAAACTGCTCTGAAATGGCTAGATCTTCTGAAATACCTTTACTGTAATACTGCACAAACATGCAAACACGTTATATACTTCTGATAACTCAGATATCTTTAATTAATACAAAAAATACATGCTTAACAAAAATGAGGTTGCTTCATCTTATTTTATTTGCTTTTATGCAATTCGGACTTTATTTCAAACATTTTCTGTAGTAATTTGAATATTTTTATCAATATTGGATGTAACAGTTTATTTGAATGTTATTCAGAGTGTTCTGTATGCCTCGGTTCATATTTTGCAAATAAGAAACAGTTTTGAGCAAGTTTTAATATGTGAGATTCGTTTCTGACCTATAATGCAAATTGTGCATGCAGTAGGGATGATTCACTCCTCTATATTCCTTTAATGCCAACCGTGTGCCTCTCAGACTCAAATGGAAGAAACTGTAACTCTTTGTGGCAACAAGTCATTTTGGCAATGCTTCTTTTAACATCATGTCCCTTTAGACATGTCGCTTCTGACACCATGCAGCTCATCCCTCTCTAACATAGATGACAAGCAGGTGAGGTATTTTGTTTAGATGCTTTAATACATAGAAACACATCAGGATGGATAGCAGCATCATAAAATATAAACAAACTGGTTTACAGGCAGACCTTACATACATACATGTCAACAGCTAACTACAAAATGGCAGTCAGGTTCGCACGTGCTCAGTATTTATACACTTGTGCAAACCCTTGGATAGTTTCTTAAAGGTATATATACACACATTGATCTACAAACACCAAATAATTCCACAGTTTGGAATGATACTGAAAAGCATGAGACTTTCTTGAATTTAGAAGTCAGGTGAAGCAGTCTTTCATCATAACTTATATTTCTTTTTTATATTCACTATTTGTGACACTTCCAGATTGCTTTATTCAGTGTTCTGTACTTAGGATCACTTTTATTTTTGCTTAATGAAAGTCATATTTAAATTATTCATAATAGAATATTGCAGATATAATTTCAAGAATTGCAACTCATAACATAATTTTTTTTTTCTTAACTCTAAATCAGTATCCATCGAAATAGAAACTGGCAAAGATTATGCTGAGATGATAAATAATTACAAGTCCTTCACACTGGGATTTTTATTCTGAATGATATGTACCAGGTAAGCATGACCACTGAATACAAAAGGCACTACTGAATCTGTTACGAATTAGCCATTGGGGCTTTACAATGGAATATTGAACTGTTCCCTCTCCTTTTGTGATTGACCTAGGCAGTTCTGCCTATACATGTAAGAGTGTTCCAGGTTCCCATTGTATTTTCAACATTAAATAGAGTGAGTCTTGAAACTCTGAAAATTTAAGTGTATAAAGGGGGAATTATATACCAAATTTGAAATTATGTCACAGAGAAAACACCCTTTTCTGAGATAAAGAAATCTCAAGTGTTAGTATATGTAAGTACCAAGATGTGTAAAGAGTGCAGCTCCTATATCTGTGGGTGCAGAATGACTTGCCTTATGAAATGCTTTTAAGGCATAACAGCAACCTTTGCTCTTTGCTGGTTTACCTGCATGAAAACCTTTTTTTTCAGAGGTTTGGTACTTTCACTGTTGAGTCTCAAACTTCTGGCAGAACTTACTAATGACTACAAGTAATCTCCTTACTCCTGTGTAGATGGAATCACCATCTAATATGTTTACAGATTCATAGGAATGTACTAGGCAATCATTATGCTGACCATTACAAGCATAGCCAAAATGCCTGTTCAAAAATGCCCTTCAGCCTCAAGGAAAGCAAGATGAAATAGGCCAGTGGAGAATATGAGGCTGCCCATCTGATTTTCTAGGTTTACCATGAAGGCAGAAGGGTATTAATCTGCTTGACATGTGGACATGTAGTAGAGGTCTGTTCCAGAGGTCAGAGGTACATTGGGATCTGAATCTATTATGCCACTTTGTTATTGCATATTATCTGTTAATGAAACTTTAGTTCCTTTAACCTGGTATTTGAGATACTTTTTGTTCTAAGCAAATAGTATCTCAAATGTTTGCTGTCTGGCAGTTGGTGCAGAGAGTTAAGGTGTTAAGCTGTTGTTCCTGTGGTATAGGGTTTGATTCCTCAGCACTTATATGTCTACAGTGTTACAATAAGGAAGCCAACCAGCTATGGCTCTCCCCTTAAAAGGAAAGTACAGTTGTGTACACTTACCATAAATGTAGATGTTTGAGTGTATTCACTGTTGCAGTCATCACACTTGGGTTATCCTGCCAGGGGTAGCCCTCAGTTGGCCTAAATACCAGAGGCTTAGTATTTCTGTGTCAGTTACTGTCACTCCAGGATTGACATCAGGTCGTCAGTGGTATAAAAACAGGCAGCCGACACCATTACATCAATTTTTCTTGCCCCAAATGTCAGAAGCCCCCAAATAGAGAGCTAGGTTATGGTGGAATAACACCACCAGTAGAAAGTAAATACCAAATAGCCCTGTAAAGACTGAGGAAGAGAGAGAGACAAGGAGGGTGGAGGGTGGGAAACCAGGTCTGCAACAGTGAATACACTCGAACATCTATATTTATGGTAATTGTACACAACAAGGGTCGGGAGGGTGGCCTAATGGTTAAGGTGTTTGCCTTACAAACACAAGGTGCAGGGTTTGAGTCTCACAAGGGACAATTGGCTAGGCTTAAAATGACTTGCAAGGGCAGTTAGCTTAGTACTAATCTATGAACCTATGAGCCAACTGACTGTACTATGTTCTTCATGTTTCACTGTTGCAGTAATCACACTTGGGTTGAGTCCCAAAGCTGGAGAACGGGTGGAGGCAGTCAAGAAAAGTCAGGGCTGGCTAGTATTCCCTGCAGGACTGCAGTTACAATGCCTGCCCTTGATTTGGAAAATATTGGCAGGTGGTAATGCTTGGTGAAAGTATCAACAGAGCTCCATGTTGCAGCTTCCAGGATGTCCCTGGTAGGGACCCCTCTAAGAAAAGCTGCAGAGGTGGAAGTTGCCCTAGTGGAATGTGTTCTGACCCTCTGTGGGGGTGGATTCCCATGGTGTTTGTAACAGAAATGGATAAGTGTGCAATCCATTTGGAAGTGGTTTGTTTTGATATGGCCTTGTCCTCTGCCCCTTGTGTAAAGCTGACTAGTAACTGTTCAGATTTCCTAAAGGGCTTAGTCCTATCCAGATAGAATCTGAGCTGTCTGTGCACATCTAAAGAGTGCAGGATCCTTCCCCCCTTATTTTGAGGTTCAGGGAAAAAGGTGGGCAAATGAATAGACTGGTTGAGAGCCACACTGGACACTACTTTAGGCATGAAAGTTGAGTTAGTCCTGAGGGAGACCCTGTCAGCATGGAAAATGACAAAGTTAAGGTCCCAAGCAAAGGTAGGGGCTCTTCTGGGTGGCCTTAAGTTGTTAGCCCCTCTAAGGAACTGTTTGATGATAGGGTGTGAAAAGAGAGGTGGCTCTGTGCTGTAATGAGCAGAGACGGCAGAGGCATGGATTTTAATAAAAGAGAAGGAAAGGCCTCTGTGAAGTAGGTGTGCTAGATAATCCAGGATGATAGGTAAGGAGGGCTGTGTTGGTTCAGCTCCCTTAGCCTGGATCCAGGAACAATACCTTTTCCACTTGTCAGCATAGGATTTTCTAGTGCTGGGTTATCTGGCTTCACGAATAATGTCCAGGACCTGCTTGCTTAGGCTGGCCACTGGAGGAGAGGTCAAGGAATAAATCCAGGCTGCCAGGTTCAGGGTCTGCAGTTGTAGATGCAATAATTCTCCCTCTTGATGAGTCAGGAGAGTTGGAATTTGAGGGAGATGCCATGGAGGCAAAGGTGACAGACTGCGCAGTAGTGGGTACCAATGTTGGTGTGGCCAGTCTGGGGCAATCAGGATTGCTCTTGGTCTTTCCTCCCTTATTTTGAGTAATACCCTTGTAAGAAGAGGTAGAGGGGGAAATGCATAGACTGAGAGGTTTACCCATTGGAAAGATAGGGCATCCACTTTACAGGTCTTGCTGTGAGGTTCCCTGGTGCAGAATTTGCTGAGCTGGTGGTTGTTGTGGGAGACAAATAGGTCCACCTTCGGGGTACCCATTTCTGGGTTACGAGGCTGAAGGTGTTCTGGTTTAATTGCCACTCATGTGGGTCTAGGAGATTTCTGCTTAAGTTGTCTGCCAGAGAGTTTGGGTTGCCTGGCAGGAATTGTGCTAGCAGGCGAATATGTATGGCTGAGGCCATGTTCCAAAGGGTCATGGCTAGCCTTCAGAGTGGGTAAGAGTGGATTCCCCCCAGCTTGTTGATGTACCACATCACTGTGGTGTTGTCTGTTTTGATTAGTAGAGGCCCCGGAGAGAGTAAGGGTCTGAAAGTTGACAGAGCATCCTGAACAGCTGGCATCTCTCTTTGGTTGATGTGCAGATGAATTTGATTTGGGCTCCAGTGGCCCTGAATGCACCTGGCGTCCAGATGTGCACCCCAGACATAGTCTGATGTATCTGTGGTTAGGGTCTGGGCAGTGTAGGGTTGTGAAAAGGGAAGTCCCTTGTTGTGGTTGCATGCTGCTGCCCACCAAAGAAAATCTATCCTTAGACAAGGTATCATAGGTATAATAGTTTCCAGGTCCTGAGAATACTGACACCAAAGACTCTTTAAGTACCATTGAGGTTTCTTCATATGCAGTCTAACATATGGAATTAGAAGAATGCAGGAGGCCATGAACCCTAGAGCTTGCAGGATTTTCCTTGCAGATAACTGGGTTCTGGTGGCTAGTTGAGAGAAGTAGCCTGTCAGATAGGCTTGTTTTTCTGGAGTAAGGAATGCCAGCTGGGAT
Organism: Protopterus annectens; assembly: GCF_019279795.1. Lineage (NCBI taxonomy): Eukaryota > Metazoa > Chordata > Ceratodontiformes > Protopteridae > Protopterus > Protopterus annectens. The sequence goes on from NC_056726.1 coordinate 1,162,394,443, forward strand.
GATCTGTCCAGGCTTGCTCCCAGGAATACAATTTTCTGACTGGGGACTAGTTTGGATTTCTTTTTATTTATATAGTACCCCAGTGAGGTCAGGAGGTCCTTCACAAATGTCAGGTGCTGCAACAGCTTTTCCTGACTGTCTGCCTGAATCAGGAAGTCATCCAAGTAGGGGTAAATTCGAATATTTCTTTGTCTGCAAAAAGCAATGGCTGGAGCCAGGCATTTTGTGAAAACTAGGAGCAGTGGATACGCCAAAAGGAAGTGCAGAGAACTGATAATGCATAGATCCTTCCCTGAAACATAGATATTTCCTGCAAGAGTCTCTGACTGGGATGTGCAGATAGGCCTCTTTTAGGTCTAGGGTGACTAACCAGGCGTCTTTGGACATAGGAGAAGCTGCTAGAGGGTGAGCATTTTGAATTTTGGTACCAACAGGAAGGTGTTTAGAATGGATAGATCTAAGACTGGTCACCAGGTGCCCACTTTTCTGGGTACCATGAAAAGTCTGGAATAGATACCTTGGCCTATCTGGTCTTTAGGAACAGGCTTAACTGCTCTCATGGAAAGCAGGGAATGAACTTGGTTTTGTGCCTCTGCCCACTGGTTTGGAGGAAGATCTGGGATCTCTTTTGGGGTTGGCAGTGTGTGGAAATAAAATTTGTACCCATGGGACACAATGTTGAGGACCCATCAATCATGGGTGATGGAGGCCCAGTTTTCTGCATGGCAGGCAAGTTTTCCTTCTAGGGTACAAGCAGGTGGGCAGAGGTAAGAGGTGGATTGGAGAAGTCATTGTGAATTCTTTCCATAAGGGGGTGGCTTAGCACTCCCTGTTTTAGTAGTGGAGGAACTCCTTTGCTTAGATCTCTGCATTCCCTGAAACTGCTGTCTGGGGGGGGGTCTGCTTCCCCTAGGTCTAGTGTGAGGTGGCCTTGTGGGGGCTGGAAAGGACTGATGTTTTGAGAGGTAACGCCTACTGAATCTTGGAGGCTGGACTTGCAAAAAGTCGTTAACTGTCTGCATAGGCTTAGCTTTTTCGTCCATTTTTTAAAAACTTCCTCTGCTTTGGTGCCAAACAGATTGTCCTTGTTCAGTGGTGCATCCAATAGTTTTTATATGACATGGTCAGGCAAGGTCTGTTCATTAAGCCAAGCATGCCTTCTAAGTACAGAACCTGTGACTGCTGCCCTGCAGGATGCTTCTTGGGTGTCAAACACCCACATCGCAGGGTATGCTTAGAAACTTGGCTTGCAGAATGCATAAGCTCCTGTAATTCTTTATTTTCTGCAGTCTGGGAAGGTAGACAATTTTTGTTTAATAAGTTCCATAGTATGTTGCTGTTATTTCAGCATGTGGAACTGACAATGTAATGCTCTAATGGCAAGAGTTACAGAGGTGTATACTTTTTTACCCCATCTGTCTAAAGCCCCGGAATCCCTGTCCAAAGGGGTGGGATTCTTAGCTGTGGTTGCTTTTATTCCTTTAGGTCCTTGGGAAATGACCTCTGGATCAGCAGTAGGATTTTTGAAAAGAAATTTGTGTGAGTCAGGGACTCTGTAATACCTGTCAGGTTTCCTGGGAGCAGGAGTTAGAGTATCAGGAGTTAGACTGGATTCCATAACGACATCGTCCGCAACATCCAGCACAGGAGGAATAGCTAAGGGTCTGTACTGTGGCAAATCTAAAAATTCCCTGAGTCTCTTTTTGGACTGAGGATAATCCTGGCATTCCCAATAGAAATGCTCTCTCAAGGTATGTAAGGTTTCACCAAAAGAAAAATCCTCCGGAGGAGAGGCAGAATGAATAGATTCCTCTGCATCTGAATCCTCATAAGCAGATAAGGGCATGTCTTCATAATCAGAAACCTCAGAGTCGTCGGACTCTTGGTCGGATAAAGCTGATGGGGACAATCTCTTTTTCTTTTAACAGGGGTAGGCTGACTTTCCCTAATCAGCATGATAAGGTCTTCCACCATTTTAAGCATTTGAGACTGAGGCATGGAAACAGGCGCTTGAGCTTGAGTCGTCATTTTTTTAAGCGTGGTTCGTACCCTGGGCCTTAGAAACTCGGTAGTTTTAGAAAGAACTGAAGACACAAAAGAAGTCATCGGTTTGTGTCGAATATCGGTAGTGCGAAGAACTTCCTTGAAAGCTGGTGCCTGCACAGCAGCTTCAGACCCATCCAAGGTAGAGACATCCGCAGGTTCCCTAGTCAAAGAAGAGTCTCACAGCATACCGGACTCCGAAGAGGTCTCAGTAGCGGCCTGCAAATCCATAGAAGCAGGCATCAGGGGCTGCAAAAGCACTTCACTGAGTACTGGCAAACTGGCAACTAGCTTAACGGAAGTGTCGTCGGCAGTTTTGGATCTGTGCGATCTGCTTCTGTCTTTATCCTTATGTTTTTTCAGAAGATCGGTAGTCGGATGGCTTAGCGAAGCCATTTCGGAATACGGAGATCGAGAGTGAAAGTATTTAGGTATGATAACAGCCCAATGACGTATAGTTCTGATGTTGAACAAAGCACAAAACCGACAGCAAGGGATGTCGTGGTCTGGGCCTAAACAGGTGACACAATAAGAATGGAAATCTTGGTGTGGTATTTGCTTTCCACAGGCGAGACAATTGTTAACTTTTTCTGACATCGGATAGACCAAGAAAAAAGGATCCCCAACGGGGTACTTAGCTTTAGAAGACTTCACCTTCAATTTCAGAAACAAAAACTCAGGTAGCGGCCGACCAGCACTCATGTGAACTGCTTCTGCTTCAGGCTCCTTGGCAAGAAAGACTGATGTAATGGTGTCAGCTGCCTGTTTTTATACCATTGATGATCTGATGTCAGTCCTGGAGTGACAGCAACCGACGCAGATTACTAAGCCTTTGGTATTCAGGCTGACTGAGGGCTATCCCTGGCAGGATAACCCATGTGTTATGACTGCAACAGTGAAACATGAAGAACATCCGTATGTCTAAAAAAGAAGTGGTTGTTTCATGGCTCGAAAGGCTAGACACAGATCTTCATGGAATAGTCTATAACGGAGTATGTTCTGAAAGAGGGGTGTAAGTCTATTCTGACACTTACAATTTTTGAGGCCACTGTTCTTTTTAATTATGAATATCTGAGGGTTCTCAAGTTGAGTGTTACTTCTAGACAAATATGTGCCAAAAGGTGATTTGTGCTCAATAAATGGCCTGATAAGATATGAGTAAATGGAAGTAAGACTTTTTTTTGGATCTTGTAGAGCTGCCATAGAAAATTAACCAGATACTGTAGAAGGTTTTCCATAACAATGCAGAAACATAATGGTTTCATGATAAGAAATTATCACCCATCCAACAATGCCTAGACCCTTCACACAGTATCTGACTGGAGGAGTGTGTTACCTGTAGAGTATTGGAAAATGTTTTCTTTATGAAAATTAACTAAACTATGTTTTCACATTTGAGACCGTTGTGCTTGTACTAACTGTTAACATGCAATAATCTTTGTTGGAATAATTGCAAGTTGGTGGAAGATTGAATAACAACACCCAGTTTACAGTTGTCTGTAAACTTAAGTAGCCATGGTCCAGGAGTATTGGCCTGAAAGTCTAAAAAATAGTGTTAATGGAAACTAAGAGACAGTAAATTGAATCTGGTCCTTGATGATTCCTGATAAACTCTCATAATAGAAAGCATAATTATTCACCTTGTCTAAAGCAGAGTGCTAACACATCTTCTACATAACCTTCCTGTTGATATGGGCACAGAGAAGGCAATAGTCAGGGATACAGGCTGCTCAGTTGATGTGACACTTTACCCAGAACCTGTAGTGCCCAATGGCATGTGGGCTGCGATTACTCACAATCATCAAGGTGAGGCAGATGAGCTGCTTCCGATTACCAAAGATAAGCTGAATGGAACCTGAGAATCGATTGCGAGGCTCAGTCTATGTTAAATGAGTGCCCAAACACTGCTCACTGGTATGAAAAGATGACTAATGTATTCAGTTCTCCTTCCTACCACATGAAGACATTTTAAGGCTAACCTCAAATGGTAATATTATTCAGAAATGGACTATTTAATTTCTGATTCTCTTTGCTTCTGGCTTTGTGTATATGATTCTAGTTCTTCGTGCTCCTAATTGTATCGTAACATTTGTCTTCAGTGCTTCTGATCAATATTTAATTTTGCTATGACAAGAATGTGAACCTTCACATACCTAAGTCTGAGTTTTAGTTCATCTACTTATTTTATCAGATTGCGTGTATGTGGATAATATTTATAATTTACTGCAAGCAGATTATTGTCTGCTCTTATGTTACATTTTTCTTGATGTCTTTGAAAGGCAATTTCAAGCAATGTATAAGAACAATTACTACTCATATCTGCCCTAACCAGACAAACATTGCTGTACATTCTACTGTTTAAAAATGGGCTACAGGTTAAGTAGTTCTTAAACTCACCACCTAATTGCTAATACATTCCTCCTGTTGGATGAAAGTGCTTGGACTTCAAAGATGTAGTATATTTTGAGAAGTGAAATGGGTTAGGAGGTATAGAGTGCATGTGTGTACACAGTATTTACCTTATAGATAAGAGGTACAGTGTTTAATTCTCACAGAGGGGAAAATTGGCTAGGCTTAAAATGTTGCACACAGGCAGCCAGTCTAGTACATGCTTATGAACAACTACCATAGGAGTGAATGTGAAAACTCTCTCAAAAAGGTGTATTCACTTTTCATGTAGTAACTACATTACTTGGCAAAGATCACTGTGCTAAGTTAATTCAGAATTGCTGCTGTTTGCTTTGGGGGCAGCATGTTGACAATTAGCATTAGCCGATCCCCACGACTACCACATTAGCATGTAGCTTCCTCTGGAAAACTACTTTCCATAGTTTGGCCCCCACCTAAAGATAATCATTGTGGGAGAATGGAAAGCTTTCGAATTAAAGCTTCCACACTGCAGCAGGCCTTTCAAAAGCCAGACCATTAAACATCAATATGCTGAAAAGTATGGAACGAACATGTCAGTAAGCAAGAAGCGGTCTTCAGGAATTACTTTTAAATGTTAAAGACCTGAAGTTGCCATACAGTTTTAAGCTGTAGAAAATGCAGTGATGTGGGTCTGAAGATGTTACGTGATTGCCTTCATCAGAACATCCCTTTTAACTGTATTTGCAAATCAAGTAAGACGCCGAGTAACATGAGTTTAAAAACAAACAAATTAAAAAGTTATTCCTTTTATACTTTGATTGATATATTTATTTATTTTATTTTTGTTTGTTACTTTTCAACCTAATGTCCTCACCAAAGAAGTTACTGGTTAAGTTACTTACTTGGAATTATACGCTTGCACAGTAACCAGTGTGGGGACTGAACTTGTGCAACACACAAAGTTGTCCTAAAGAAAAAATATATGAGGCCAAACTCCAGATAAGAATTTACTGACCTCATGATTTTTTCTTTAGCATGGCTTCATCTGTTCAACTCACTTATTTTAGGCAAAAAAGCTACAGTAAACTGATAACTTCTCAGTCATAACACTGTTAAGGAAATGAAATAATGAAAGCAAAATATTTACATATACAGTAACCCGGAAACAAGCCAAATGACAAAACAAATATGCTAAGTTTATGTAACAATACCAAAACATAATGATGCACTAGTGTTTGCCATATGTTTTCTGTTTTTCTTATCAACCAGCCAACTTCATTTGGTACCGTGTGCCAGCTAAAGAGTTATTGCAATTGAGTACAGTATCTCTATAAAAATGTAGAATGGGTTCTCTTAAGTCTGAATGACTATTAGTTCTTTTTAATGAAGATGCACTTTTATTAATAATGCAAACAGAAGAAGAGTTCCATGATCTGAATGACTCCCTGTCATAGGTGTGAGATCCTAACTTGTGGATCCTGATTGTCAGCAATCTAAACACAAAAAGCAACTAATATTGAAGCTCATGTTACAAGCCTCCTGCACAGCCTCTCTACATATTTTCTCCACATATGCAGATCTCACATTTCCAAAGAATGCATTTATGTTCCTCAGACTTTAAAATGGCAACCAGTGTAAATGACTGGTGTTGAGTATTAATTTTTAAGCTTTTGTGTCCTTGATGAAGGATAGGAAGTTTGAAGATAAGGGCACATATCAACAGGAAGGTTATGTAGAAGATGGTTAGCACTCTGCTTTAGACAAGGTGAATAATGATGCTTTCTATTATGACAGTTTATCAGGAATCAACATATTTTGTCGATCATAGTTTGATGCTTATGACAGCTCATGGCACATGTTGGTGACAACAGACAATACATACATTAACAGGATCTATATTAGAAGATCTAATCACCAAAAGAGCGTACACCCTTAATCGAATGCCAATACTCGAAAGCACACAATATTGACAGATGAACAGAGATTTTTTCTTAGGGAAAAAATCTCTGGGCCATTGTCAGGACTTTGCCATTTCCTCCACTGTAAGTGCGATCATGAGTTGGTATATTTAAGTAGGGGGGTGTGAAGTCCCCACTTTATTTTGTCTTTTGGACTTTTTTGGCAGTGATTTTATTTCCCAGGTAGGGTTGCCACCTTTTCAAACAAAATGCCCAAAGTGGGACATTTTTGGTACAAACGCTATATTTTGCAGGCAGAATCATACCCATTGTGCCAGCCAGTGAAGGACAGAACTTCAATGGTTTGCCTAAAGAAAAGCTTTATTCTTGTAGTATTTTAGTTGCTTATTCTGTTTCTTATAAAATTTAGGTGTTTCAGATATAGAATAACTGTTTTATGCAACTATTACATCAAATACAGGAAATAATTTTGTCCTAAAATCTCAGGACATTTGCCATTTTTACAGTTTTTCTGCAAGACACAACTGCCCAAAGAGGGACTGTCCCTCACAAAGTGGGACAGGTAGTAACCCTATCTCTAGGGAAAAATCACTGTTCCGCATATTCTATATTATGTAGTTTCGGGTTTTAGAGTTCAATTAAAGAGCGTTCGCTCTTTTGGTGTTTCGATCTTCTAAAATATAGACCCCATTAACATTGGTATCAGTATTCATTTATCATAAGACATTTCAGTGTCTTTAAGCAAAAGATTGTTTTACAGCGGATTTTAATTAAAATGTTGCTCCATCTTCGCAATACGTACACATGTACTCCTAGATGTTTGAATTCTTTAACTGTTTTTACACTGGTTCCCTTTGACGGAATGGTGCACTATATGAGCAAAAGACTGAGCCATTTCTGAGATCCAAAAAGCATAGCTTTTATAATGGGCAGAAAGACATCTTTCAGCAAACAATTTATGCAGTACATGTTGGTTTGGTTTTTGAGATAACGTCTTACTGATGACAGCAGATGAGTGGTCAGCACACCAGAGTTAATAAATTTAACAAAAATCATTTGGGTGCCAAAATGGATTCATGTGAAGAACCATCAGCTGTACTGATGGGTGAGGATGTTGTCTGTTCATTCTGGTCTCCAAACATGTTAAGATAATTTTCAAACCAATGAAGAGAAGCTTGTTTGACTTAATATGACCTCAACTCAGTTAGTAGTTTTGTGGGAGAAGTGTAGTCAAATACTTTCGACAATTTAGTGAATAAAGTATCTTTTAAGTCAGCTTTATCCATATGCATACTGATGGTGTTATTGAGTGACAGAAGGTATCTGCTTATGTGCACACTTGAGATATTTGCTTTGTTGGGTTGATAGGATGTTATTTTATTTATTTATTTATTTTTGCAACCTATATCTATCAATTGCTTTGTATTTTGGAAAAATCATAATATTTTTTTGTTTTTAAACATTGAAGTGGTTGGTTTTATTCTGATCTTTGTGGAAACTTTACTGGATAATCAATACAGCTGAACATATAGTTTGATAGAGGCAGTTTTGATTTACAAAAGGAGGAGTATCGATATTCATCAAAGATACCCACACCTCCAGGTTGGTGGCAAAGCGAAGTATCAGAGACTATCCATGTGCAACTAACAGTGGGTAAAACTGCCTTCCAGTTTATAGCCTGCTACAGACCACCCTCCCAAACCCAGGAACCCCACTCGGCCTTCCTGAGAACACTGGAAAATATGAAGGTCTCTCCAAACACCATTATATTGGGCGACTTCAACTACCCAAACATAGACTGGGAGCATTACTCTAGCTCCAACACCCTAGCCCAAAGGTTTCTAGAATTTATAAACTCAAATGCTGTGGAACAACTTGCTACCACTCCCACAAGACGGGAAAACATACTGGACCTGATCATCACCAACATGGGGACTCTATGCTCCAGACCAGAAGTGTATCCCTCACTGGTAAGATCAGACCATAAACTAATCTCACTGGATATTCACATCCCGACCCACCCCCTGCCCAGAAAACCACAGTGAAAAACTTCTCTAAAGCAAATTTCACACTCCTCAAAACCGAGGTGGAATCCTTCAAAGCCCGGACCTGTGGAAAATGCCCAGACCGCAGAATCCTTTATAAACGCATTCTATGAACACCTTCAGGAATGCATGGATCATGCGATCCCAAATAAAACCAAGACCCAATCCTCCAAAGGCAGACGTCCTGTCTGGTGGACCCCAGCCATAAACAAACTATACAACAGAAGGAGGAAGCTACTAAATGATAGAGCAAAATCCCAAAAAGGGAACGCATCACTGATCAGTATTAGCAAAAAGCTATGGGCACTCAGAAAATTGTCTAAGGCCAGCTTTGAGAGAAGAATTGCAAAGGACACTAAGGATAATCACAAGGCTTTCTTTAGTTATGTTAGGAACCTGGGTGGGAATTCCCAGATATGCTCAGAATTAGTCCAAAATGACAAAAAAATACACGAGCACAGATATTGCCAACATCCTAGCTGACGGGTCCAGCAAACTTCTCCCCTCCCACCAAGGGCAAATATCTATCCCAGCAGAGTGCCCCTGACGTCTCAGATGCTCAGGTAAGAGCCGCCCTCTCCAAAGCAAAAAACACAGCATCAATGGGACCAGGCGGTGTCCCGGCTCGATCTACATGAACTCAAGAAGAGCTAAACCCAAACATAAAACTACTGTTCAATCTCAGCCTTACTGGGATATGTGCCCAGAGTGGCGTACAGCAACAGTGGTCCCTCTCCATAAAGGTGGTGCCTCAGCGGACCTGGAAACTATCACCCCATAAGCCTGACTAGCTTGGTCTGCAAAGCTATGGAAAGGATCATCATGGACCTCATAAATAAAGATATTGGGGACCTATAGACACTGGATCCTACCCAGTTCGGCTTTGTTGAGGGCAGATCCTGCCTCTTAAACCTGGTTGATTTCTTTGAAACAGTCACCAAGGCCATTGTGAGGGAAGGTGGTCCACACAGCCTACCTGGACCTCGCAAAAGCCTGATACAATACCCACTCGGGCATTATAGATAAGCTCACCAGCTTAAATATAAACCCCTATGTCACTAGATGGATTGCAAACTGGCTCAAGGACAGAACCCACATGGTTAGAATTGCTGGAGCCATGTCAGACTCCAAACCAGTTACAAGTGGTGAACCACAAGGCTCAGTCCTGGGACCTCTCTTGTTCGGTATATTTCTCGGAGGTACAGGCCAACATGGAAGGACTGTGGCTGACCAAGTTCGCAGATGACTGCAAATTGGGTGCCATAATCGACTCTCCAGCCGACACAAGCATCCTCCAAAACGGCCTCATAGAAACAGACAACTGGTGCCAGAGCCATGGCCTCAAGCTAAATGCCAAAAAGTGTATAGTCATCTCCTTTGGCAAAAACAAAGTGCCCACAAATTACCACATAGGTGGTAATCCATTAAGTACAGAAGAAGTAATTAGGGTTCTGGGGACCCAAGTTGATAGCAATCTCTCATTTGACAACCACGTGGCCAAAGTGGTTAGAAAAACATTTTATATAGCCCACCTAATCATGAAGAGATTCACATCTAGATCAGGGAGGTCATCGTGCCTCTTTACTCATCCCTCATCAAGCCCATAATTGAGTACAATGCCCCTTTTGGGATGTACCTTACCAGACACCTGCAGCAACTGGAAGGACCCCAAAAGTACCTCATCAAGAGGATCAAAGGGCACAAACAGATGCCATATGCTGCCCGGTTAAAGAAACTCCAGCTCTACTCAGTGGCATACCACCTGTTCAGAGGCGATCTGTGCCTGACGTATAAAGCCATGTCTAACCCAGAATTAATGGACATGCTGCACCTCAGAAAATCCAAATCCCATCGAGCTACGCGCTCGAGAGACTTGAACCTCAGCACTGAAATAAATAGGACATGCTGGAGGGACAGATTCATAACCCAGAGGCTCCCTTCACTCTGGAATAAAATCCCAGTCCAGGTTAGGCAGAGTCCCTCATTGACTCTCTTCAAGAGGAATCTTGATGAGTGGATGGGAGATCGTAGGTTTACCCCGGGTATCACTTCTGTGTCACTGTTAGACAGAGGCACTGTATACTAACCTCAAAAAAGGGCATAGCAAAATAAATTTAAAATGGGTGGCGAAAGCCAAACACATTCTGGCTAGGCTTATAAATGCCCTAGGGCAGATAGGCTAGTATGAACCTATGAACCTATAAGCTGAATGGAACCTGAGAATTGATTGCGAGGCTCAATCTATGTTAAATGAATGCCCAAACACTGCTCACTGGCATGAAAAGATGACTTATGTATTCAGTTCTCCTTCCTACCACATGAAGACATTTTAAGGCTAACCTCAAATGGTAATATTATTCAGAAATGGACTATTTAAGTTCTGATTCTCTTTGCTCCTGGCTTTGTGTATATGATTCTAGTTCTTCATGCTCCTAATTGTATCATAACATTCGTCTTCAATGCTTCTGATCAATACTTAATTTTGCTATGGCAAGAATGTGAACCTTCACATACCTAAGTCTGAGTTTTAGTTCATCTACTTATTTTATCAGATTGTGTGTATGTGGATAATATTTATAATTTACAGCAAGCAGATTATTGTGTGCTCTTATGTTACATTTTTCTTGATGTCTTTGAAAGGCAATTTCAAGCAATGTATAAGAACAATTACTATTCATATCTGCCCTAACCAGACAAACATTGCTGTACATTCTACTGTTTAAAAATGGACTACAGGTTAAGTAGTTCTTAAACTCACCACCTAATTGCTAATACATTCCTCCTGTTGGATGAAAGTGCTTGGACTTCAAGGATGTAGTATATTTTGAGAAGTGAAATGGGTTATGGGGTATAGAGTGCATGTGTGTACACAGTATTTACCTTATAGATAAGAGGTACAGTGTTTAATTCTCACAGGGGGAAAATGGGCTAGGCTTAAAATGTTGCACACAGGCAGCCAGTCTAGTACATGCTTATGAACAACTACCATAGGAGTGAATGTGAAAACTCTCTCAAAAAGGTGTATTCACTTTTCCTGTAGTAAATACATTACTTGGCAAAGATCACTGTGCTAAGTTAATTCAGAATTGCTGCTGTTTGCTTTGGGGGCAGCATGTTGACAATTAGCATTAGCCGATCCCCACGACTACCACATTAGCATGTAGCTTCCTCTGGAAAACTACTTTCCATAGTTTGGCCCCCACCTAAAGATAATCATTGTGGGAGAATGGAAACCTTTCGAATTAAAGCTTCCACACTGCAGCAGGCCTTTCAAAAGCCAGACCATTAAACATCAATATGCTGAAAAGTATGGAACGAACATGTCAGTAAGCAAGAAGCGGTCTTTAGGAATTACTTTTAAATGTTAAAGACCTGAAGTTGCCATACAGTTTTAAACTGTAGAAAATGCAGTGATGTGGGTCTGAAGATGTTACGTGATTGCCTTCATCAGGACATCCCTTTTAACTGTATTTGCAAATCAAGTAAGAAGCCGAGTAACATGAGTTTAAAAACAAACAAATTAAAAAGTTATTCCTTTTATACTTTGATTTGATATATTTATTTATTTATTTTATTTTTGTTTGTTACTTTTCAACCTAATGTCCTCACCAAAGAAGTTACTGGTTAAGTTACTTACTTGGAATTATACGCTTGCACAGTAACCAGTGTGGGGACTGAACTTGTGCAACACACAAAGTTGTCCTAAAGAAAAAATATATGAGGCCAAGCTCCAGATAAGAATTTACTGACCTCATGATTTTTTCTTTAGCATGGCTTCATCTGTTCAACTCACTTATTTTAGGCAAAAAAGCTACAGTAAACTGACAACTTCTCAGTCATAACACTGTTAAGGAAATGAAATAATGAAAGCAAAATATTTGTATATACAGTAACCCGGAAACAAGCAAAATGACAAAACAAATATGCTAAGTTTATGTAACAATACTAAAACATAATGATGCACTAGTGTTTGCCATATGTTTTCTGTTTTTCTTATCAACCAGCCAACTTCATTTGGTACCGTGTGCCAGCTAAAGAGTTATTGCAATTGAGTACAGTATCTCTATAAAAATGTAGAATGGGTTCTCTTAAGTCTGAATGACTATTAGTTCTTTTTAATGAAGATGCACTTTTATTAATAATGCAAACAGAAGAAGAGTTCCATGATCTGAATGACTCCCTATCATAGGTGTGAGATCCTAACTTGTGGATCCTGATTGTCAGCAATCTAAACACAAAAAGCAACTAATATTGAAGCTCATGTTACAAGCCTCCTGCATAGCCTTCCTCTACATATTTTCTCCACATATGCAGATCTCACATTTCCAAAGAATGCATTTATGTTCCTCAGACTTTAAAATGGCAACCAGTGTAAATGACTGATGTTGAGTATTAATTTTTAAGTTTTTGTGTCCTTGATGAAGGAGGACAGAAGTTTGAAGATAAGGGCACATATCAACAGGAAGGTTATGTAGAAGATGGGTTAGCACTCTGCTTTAGACAAGGTGAATAATGATGCTTTCTATTATGACAGTTTATCAGGAATCAACATATTTTGTCGATCATAGTTTGATGCTTATGACAGCTCATGGCACATGTTGGTGACAACAGACAATACATACATTAACAGGATCTATATTAGAAGATCTAATCACCAAAAGAGCGAACACTCCTTAATCGAATGCCAATACTCGAAAGCACACAATATTGAAGGTATGGAACAGAGATTTTTTTCTTAGGGAAAAAAATCTCTGGGCCATTGTCAGGACTTTGCCATTTCCTCCACTGTGGTGCGATCATGGAGTTGGTATATTTAAGTAGGGGGGTGTGAAGTCCCCCACTTTATTTTGTCTTTGGACTTTTTTTTTGGCAGTGATTTTTATTTCCCAGGTAGGGTTGCCACCTTTTCAAATGCCCAAAGTGGGACATTTTTGGTACAAACGTCATATTTTGCAGGCAGAATCATACCCACAGCCAGTACGAAGGACAGAACTTCACGTGTTTGCCTAAAGAAAAGCTTATTCTTGTAGCATTTTAGTTGCTTATTCTGTTTCTTATAAAATTTAGGTGTTTCAGATATAGAATAACTGTTTTATGCAACTATTACATCAAATACAGGAAATAATTTTGTCCTAAAATCTCAGGACATTTGCCATTTTTACAGTTTTTCTGCAAGACAAAACTGCCCAAAGAGGGACTGTCCCTCACAAAGTGGGACAGGTCGTAACCCTATTCCCAGGGAAAAAAAAATCACTGTTCCGTACATTCGATATTATGTAGTTTCGGGTTTTAGAGTTCAATTAAAGATCATTCGCTCTTTTGGTGTTTCGATCTTCTAAAATATAGACCCCCATTAACATTGGTATCAGTATTCATTTATCATAAGAAATTTCAGTGTCTTTAAGCAAAAGATTGTTTTACAGCGGATTTTAAGTAAAATGTTGCTCCATCTTCGCAATGCATACACATTTCATGAAAAAGAAAGAACAGGATTAAGATGTACTCCTAGATGTTTGAATTCTTTAACTGTTTTTACACTGGTTCCCTTTGACGGAATGGTGCACTATATGAGCAAAAGACTGAGCCATTTCTGAGATCCAAAAAGCATAGCTTTTATAATGGGCAGAAAGACATCTTTCAGAAAACAATTTATGCAGCACATGTTGGTTTGGTTTTTGAGATAACATCTTACTGATGACAGCAGATGAGTGGTCAGCACACCAGAGTTAATAAATTTAACAAAAATCATTTGGGTGCCAAAATGGATTCATGTGAAGAACCATCAGCTGTACTGATGGGTGAGGATGTTGTCTGTTCATTCTGGTCTCCAAACATGTTAAGATAATTTTCAAACCAATGAAGAGAAGCTTGTTTGACTCGATATGACCTCAACTCAGTTAGTAGTTTTTTGGGAGAAGTGTAGTCAAATACTTTCGACAATTTAGTGAATAGAGTATCTTTTAAGTCAGCTTCATCCATATGCATACTAATGGTGTTATTGAGTGACAGAAGTTATCTGCTTATGTGCACACTTGAGATATTTGCTTTGTTGGGTTGCTAGGATGTTATTTTATTTATTTATTTATTTATTTATTTTGCAATTTATATTCATCAATTGCTTTGTATTTTGAAAAATCATAATATTTTTGTTTTAAACATTGAAGTGGTTTTGTTCTGATCTTTGTGGAAACTTTACTGATAATCACAGCTGAACATATAGTTTGCTAGAGGCAGTTTTGATTTTGTAGAAAACAGCTTTTTTTCCGATTCTTTGAAGGGGATATAGTACTGTTATTGGCCGGTATAAATCTGTTGTGTTTTATGAGGTTATTTGGATAGGTAGCTGAGTGTATAATGTTCCAGTAGGTCTAGGAAATCCTAGTAATCTAATTATCAGTTTACTGTATGCGTTTACAGAAGTGAAAGTTCTACAGGACTGGATGTACTGTACTGTTTTGGTTTGACATAGTCTATAGATGCAGTTTTTGGTGAGTCAGTACAGTATAAAACTTTGGTTTTGTGATCAACACTGACAGCTTTACTGGATTTACCTCCTCTGATAAAATTATTAATATCTTGCAAAATGCATTTGGATTTTCTAGAAGACAAGTCTGTCATTTAATGCAAGCCAGTTTGGCTTCAACAACTAGTTACACTGATTTATTTTGCTATAAAATTCTGTACAAGCTAAGATGTGACTTGGTTGTTTGTAGGGTAGCCCATACATTTTATTTTTTCTGCAATAGCTTCACTTATTTGTAGAATTAATCAAGGAACTGGTGTACCCCTAGCTGTCTGTGTGACATTTGGATAAAATTTGTACTGCAAAGGTAATGTTTTTCAATAAAATTGCACAACAGTGTTGCAATCTCACTGGGTTATGACATAAGATTGAGTTTCCAATTGTTCTCTGAGTAGGTTTGAGTCTGGGTCAATTAAAATATCAGCAAGCAAATATTTCACATAGTACATGTTTCCGTTGTGTTGTGTTATTGCCAGAAAAGTAGCAGTCATGATGCAATGGTCAATAACTTGGGTGGTGTGAATAATAGATTACCAGAAACAGTATTGAACATGTAGCCCTGCAGTTTTTTGTTTTTTGAGACTGGAATAAGCCTGACTGGTTCAGGTATAACTTGCTTGAAACTTCCTTTATGAGTTTCATTACTAGTCATGCTTAGTGAATATTGACATCTCCCATGATTAAAACTTTCATGCTTAATGAGGCATTATTAAGGAACACTGGTCCCCTTTACCCCTTCTCCATAACTGTCACAATGATATGGCAGTAGTGTATTTGGACAGCTGTCACATCACTAACAGGTACTGTGACTGGAAAAATGCATACAATACAGTTTATTTGAGAGTAATAACTCTTACACTTTTTCATTAATTCCATTTGTGATAGGGGTTGATGCCTACTTTAACCCCTAGCTCTGTATCATCAACATATACTAGGAGTTGGAGATTAAGAGGGTGCCACCTCAACTTACAAACAAAATTAAGAATGTATTTGTCAGTCTACCTGTCTATCTATTTATCTATATCTCTTCCCTCATCAAGCCAATAATAGAGTATCTTGGTATCTTCCTTTCCAAACACCTGCAGCGACTGGAGAGACCACAGAGGTTCCTTATAAAGAAAATGCATGGTCTCAAAGATCTGTCTTATGCGGACAGACAGATATCATTGTCACTTTGCTGTGTGTCATACAGACTGCTCAGAGGCTACCTGTGCCTTGCATATAGAGCAATCTCTGACCCAGCTTTAATGGAAATGCTGCCCATGCGCAAGTCAACTGGCCCACAGTTCACTTGCTCAAAGGACTTTATCCTGGTATGTGACATCAACAGAACTTGCTGGAGAAACAGATTTGTGTCATAGAGGTTGACCCACTTTAGCAACTAACCTATTCATGTTAAGCAAAGCACCTCGTTGGCCCTATTTAAGCACAATTTAGATGATTGGATAGGTAACCAGTAATTCACCCCAGGGGTTCCACCTGTAGCCCTCTTGGACAGGGGCAATAGGTACTGATTTTAGTGTCTGCTGGAACCAGACACCCTTGTGAACACTTGTTGAACTTGGCTAGGCTTGTAAGGGCCCTGGGGCTGTTAGCCTAGTAACCTCCTATGATCCTATGATAATATAATGTTTTTGGCTTGTTTTGCTTTCCGCAGCTGACAGCCAATGAAACCCAGTGCATACCTTCATTCATCGGTTTATCAATCCTCTCTCAACTAACTTGCAGTCAAGGCTGAGGTGAACAAGGACATTAAGAAGTACCAAGCCTGTATCATACTGCTTGGCAGGAGTGCTTTTATCTATTACTCACACTTCCCAGGAATGTCCAGTGGCACCCTGCGGGAGGGACGTACAATGACTATACTGCTTCAATCAGCTCCACACTTCTGCAGCAAGCTAATGTCAGCAAACTGTCCAACCCATCTCTTAAACAGCACTCTTGTGGGAGTTTCTGCAGCCTCTGGTATGGAATGTAGACTGACTAGTGTGCTATGTCCAAATGATCTTCCTCCTCGCGTGCACTGCTCCTCCCTCCCAGCCCCTCAAACCAGGGTTACCTGGCTCATAGTCAAGGCTTTATCCCTCTACACCATGGTACTGGGTTACTGGTCCTCCCTCCCAACACCTCAAACCTGGGTTACCTGCACGATAGTCAAGGCTTTGTCTCTCTACACCATGGTACTGCCAACACAATTTGCTCCATGATATAAATTGCTGATGATCATTTATCATTTTTGCAATGTGATGTGGAATATCCCCCAAGAAAATGTGATCGGAAGGCATATCATGTAACAGTTTAGAAATAAAGAAAATTCATTACATGAAAAGTGTGTACAGTTTGATTGGATAGTAGAATACTGAGAGGAGGAGAGTGAGAAGAAAGAAGTGCTGTAACAAAATATGTGAAAATAATGTTGTCATGGGGTGGCTGGACATGAAATAAGAAAAGTTTGGTCTTACCAGTAGTCTAAACAAAGGCAGGGTGTTTCCTAGAGTAGTTTTTGCCTAATGTTATTTGATATACTCTACTGAATGCATATTATCAAATATATGTGAATGTAACAGAAATGGAATGTTCCTGCTAAACTCAACCTACAACAAAGTACATGGAAAACAGCTTCTGCACAATGCTTGGTCACTCAGCAATGAGCTGCTAAATAAGAAATACTATTAAAGATGTGCAGTTAAGTGATGGGGAGACAGCTTGTGTACATGTGCTGAACTACAGGGAATCTCCTCAGATGATGTATCTTCTCAGATATTCAATTACCAGTGGCTTACATTCACTAGTATTTGCCTAGTAACAGGACAAATGAAAATGTAGATTGGTTATGGCTTCCTGAAGCTACAGACTTTGTGGAGAAACTCTCTTAGATTATATGGCCAGCACCCAATATATTCATGCAAGATTCTTATAGAATTACAATTGCAGATGTTTACTTATTTACATTTATTTAGTTAGTTATTTTTGCAGGGGTGGGGACTACACCCTCACATAACAGTCTCTATGTTAGGATCTCTGTCTGCTCAGCTCCAGTCTGTAACTATTGATAGGGCAAGTTAATTCTAATAGAAAAAATAACGATTTTTCCAATCTTGAAAAAAAAGGTATGAGTTTTAAACTGTATATATATGTACACACACACACACACACACACACACACACACACACACACACACACACACACACACACACACACACACACACACACACACACACACAAAATACATTTGATACAGCATTACGTAAGGTATAAATTCTGAGAAGATTCTGGCATTCTCTGTCTCTCTCTCTCACACACATACACTCTCTCTCTCCCTCATCCCTTAAAGTGATGGAGCTTGACTAATTATTTCTTTCCCCTTTTCATTCATTCATTATCTAATTAGTGGTCATGAGGAAAGAGAATTCTATCCCTGCTGTCAGCAGGCATAGGGCAGAGAAACTTTTCTTGGACAGCATGGCAGTCTATTGCAGGATACAATTTTCTACAGTAAGGTGCAGGGTTAGAGCTTCTCTCTCCTGCACGACCTTATTAATACCTATAAACCTTAAACCTAAACCTAACTTTGCCCTTGCCCCAACCCTGCACTTTACCTTAGAACAAAACCTTTCGATTAGACTACCACTGCACAAGCCAGGCTCAAACACACACAGCAGCACACAAGCATGACATTAAATATGTCCCTTTACATAACTGTTACTCTAACCCTAACTCATGTATGACTGCACACACACTCATAACCCCTTTAGTGCCAATACTTTCTGCATATCCAAAACATTTAGCATTAACAAAACAATTTCCACTTACCTGCTGAACGTACTCAAATTCCTTTGATAAAAACATACTTCAGCCAAAAGTATATCTGGCAAATGTAGGCTTCAGTCAACATCACAAACACAGTACAAATTAGATAAAACAGGAACATCTCATGCAGCCACATGTGTGTGTGTGTGTGTGTGTGTGTGTGTGTGTGTGTGTGTGTGTGTGTGTGTGTGTGTGTGTGTGTGTGTGTATTTTCTACATTACAGTGTTTCTAGCTGTACAATATCCCTATGAATTTGTTGCAGAAATTGTTTAGAGATGGACAAACTGTAACACAAAGCAAGTTAGTTTCTAATATGTAAAGGTCCTAGAAATGCAGCTGAGATATCTATGTCAAAGGTAGGTCAGGTTAGAGTGTATCATTTATTGCAGTAATGCAACAATTCTGCTTCAGCTGTTTCATAGATATGTATGCTTCCTTACATCAGGAGATTAGTTGGATATTTTATTCATAAACATTTTAATATGCAGTCTAATAATTCTTGCAGTGAAGTATTTCAGCTAGTGAATAAAATAAAATGTGAATATTCCTGCAAAATGTGGTTTTGGTGCTCTGCTAACCTTGGTTCCCATTTTAACTAGTAAAAGAAAGAAGGTGGCACAACTTCTTTTCACCTCAGAAACAACTTCACTTGTCTTATTATGCGTATAGCAACACGCATTTTTAATTACTTGTTCTCTTTCTTACGCTGACTTAAACCAAGAGTTAATCTTTTCACTCCCTCCCCTTCATCACTGCCGCTGAATATCCTAGTTGCTTCATGAAGCACATGGAGGTGTTAACAGATGGCAAAACTGGCAGAAGGATTATCAGAACAGCTTACATTCTGTTCTGCTTCTTGTATCTCCCTGATCTTTTTGGGCTTTCAGGTCTGCAATTTGACAAGTCTCTGAGACAGATCTAGCCAGCATATTGAATAGTGGAGGTGCATATCCATTTGGTTGACGCACACTGGAAAGGATATCTTGCAACTGATAGTGAAGTATTCCCTTCCAGAAATTAAAAAGGTCTTGCTCAATCAACGTAAAGTAATGTGCAGATAAAACATAATGGACTGCAGCAGTCTGTGCTTATCTTCACAATTAACTAACTTCCCCAAATGATTTACTTATATAACCCATATTTTACTTTTAGTTTAACTGTGTAATGTACTTTCAAATACACAGCATCACTGATTGGAACAAAGTATACTGTTTAGGACTGTATTTTGAAATAAGAAGGCACAGAATTTGTCAGCAGACGCAGACAGCCCCAGCCGCATGGTGTGTGCATTATTATTCCCAGTTCATAAGCAGCAGTTCCTTGATAATTAGGGTACAAGCCAGGTTTAGGCCTAACCCCAAGCCACAATGGCAAAAATGTAAAGGTCCCAGAGAATAATTACATCACATGATCTTAATATGGGCAATCAGTGTGAATGTTATCAGGCTGTAAGGAAAACTGATGGATTCTGAGAGGTATAAAGTGACCAGATGCCAAAAAATGCTTATTTTTTTCTGGTCTGGTGAGACCACATTTTGAATACAATGGATAGTTCAGGAGACCTTTCATCTACAAAGTCTCTGATAGACGGCCAACTTAAACACAAAGGAAAATAAAGTATTATAGTGTTTATATTAGATGACATATTAAGTGAAATTAAAAATAAACTTATTATGCATGCAATGAGCAAAATATGTGGAAAAGGGATCTTGACAGAAATATTTAGGTACATAAAAGGAACCAAACTATACTTTATCTTATAAGAAATCACACCAAAACGTATCACTTTCTATCCAAAGCATAAAGAATGTACAGACAACCTTTAACCCACACTTGCATTCTCTAGTTGGTCCCCAGTTTATATCCACACAGGCCCTTCTGTAGCTGAAAAGAGGCTCACTAGTAAATTGCTAGAACTCTAAGATAAATAGTGCCTAGTCATGTCTAAACTGTTCAGACTAAGTCCTTGCATCTGGATGACTAATGACCTTAAAGTTCTATTCTAAATGAGAAACAATGGAAGATAAATTCAACATAGATAACTTACAAAAATTTGTAACCTAAACAAATTCAACCAAAATCTAACTTAGAAAACACACACTGATATATCTCTAAACACAGAAATCTGCAGGCAGAGTCATCCAACGAAATTATGGAATCTTCTTAGCAAAGTAATTGGTCACTCCCTCAACGGTGATATACCAAATTTTGGTCAGTTACCATTAAATCTAACTCCCATTACTCCAAGGACTTTCTCAGAGAATTTAACTTCTCTACATCTCGGCTCACTCATCAAACAGCTCTGTTGTCCTTACAGATCCCCCAAACATTGCACCTTAGTTAGTTTTATGATTACATCTCACATGTAGACATCCTAGTCAGAATAGGATCCAAAATTTCACCAGACGTTTACTGAAGGAGCTCCACAAGGTTCTATTTCATCTACATTTCAGTGTTTACCCTAAGGCTCCCTGTTAACCTTCCTCACCAGTTACTCATCCATTATACAGATGATATAGTCATTTACAAAAGCAGCCCCCTGCCTAATATAATAAGAAAGACCTGAAATAGGATTTTACACCCCTATGCACTTGGCTGCATTTAATAAAGCTACAGCTTAATGCCAAGAAGGCAAAGGGCATACTGTTCGTGGCATAGCAAAAATTAACAAAGCTCTCACAAACTGTCAAACTGTCTTATTTTTTTCATGAAATAATTGACTCAGTTGAACATTCCGATATCTAGATACCTTGCTAGACACTAAGTTTAATTTCTACCACCATATAAACCTGAGAAGACATAAAATAAACTATCTCCTGCTTTGGTCCAGAAGAAACAACTTTTGTCACCTGATGGAAGAAATGTAATTGAAAAAGGCACATTCCTTGCCATCTAGAGGACAATCTTCCCATGAGCTTCACTGCTTTGAGTAAAAGGCTGTGTATGCTTCAGATTATTTCCAAATGTATTTGCAAGGCCATTGTCAGTAGCAAAGTATAGACAGGGCTTGCAAGAAGGAACTGAATGGTGGGGTTATATTATGGCATATTGATGACCACCTGTCATCAAACAACAGATGGAGTAAGTCACTTTCATCCACAGACTGCATAGTACAGATTCATTCTTGCAGCTTTATGATCTATAAAAACCTCAGATGTCTAATTGCAATGAACAGGATGGACATTAGATGACTTTGTTTTAGGCTTTTTCCTCCATCCTATTAATATACAGTAATCAGTCAAGACTGCGCTATGATAAGTGTGGTAATAGTAACTGACTTAAGCAAGGAGTCCTGATGACCTGAACAGAAATAAAAAGTAAGGAAAGAAATTTAGCCTTAACTTTTACATTCAAAGAAAAATAAGTTGTGTCTAAAGCTTAATGTTCAAAACTGACAGAACAGTACTTACCAATAAATACACATATGCACCCTATCTGGGAATAGTACCTGTTTCACTACCTCTGCAGAAAAAAATATAGTTACCTTGTGTGTAGATCCAGGAGTAAAATACAAATGAAAGTGAAAGAACAGCTGTCAAAAGGCATACATTATACAACATAGGGTTTTGGGGAGTTGACAGACCACCTAGATAATACCTGCAGAGAAAAAGGGAGTGCGTGCGGACTCCACACAGAGAGAATCACAGCCATAAACTCAACCAGAAAATCAAGTGTTGTGAAATAGTAATGCTACTTGCAGCACCAGTGTGGCAATGATCAGTTAGTATCATGCACATCCTACCCAGAACCCCGGAAACCACCACTTATTGTGTATAACGCTGTATGACTGTGATGGGTAGTGAAAGAAGTTATGGACAGCTTGCTACTTTTAAATACACTCCCTCCATGAAATACACTGTTATCCACAGACAGCCCCAATAACCACCAATAGCAAACTGTTTATTGACTGTTCCTACCTTGGATGTCTGATTACATTAAAATTGCCAAAAGTAAACTATTCAAATGACAGAGATTACCAATGTCTCTGGTAAATCTACCTCACGTCTAGAAACCCTGTGCATCTCAAAAAGTGAGTCACAGGACAAACTAGTTTAAAAAGCACAACAGAAATGTGAGAAGTTTGCTGTCCCCATGAAGGTAGAGGACTGACTTCACTCCTTTGTTTTTTTTTTTTTGTGAAAAATGAAAAATAAAAACACTTAAAGTTACAATAGTAAGCAACAGTAATAAGCAGTCCAAAACTTCAATTGTAAATTCCTCTTCTATGAAGGTACTGAAGAAGCAAAGTCAAATAGGATTAGTCACCAGAATGACTCAGTTTTAATTTATGATTAGTGCTTTTGTCCACCAACTGGACTTCATCAGATCACTTTTCAATAACAACTTTAACTTTGGAAAACTAATATATACATAAAAAGCACAAAGCATCATGAATCATGATTAACTACCTTCTCTACCTTAATGCTGGGGACAGCAATCTCCTCACATTTCTGTTTGCTTTTTATATCACTAGATGGGTAGCCAACTGGCTCCCCAGCAGAACACATATTGTCAAAGTTGGTGACTCCACCTCTACCAGTAGACCCATCAGCAGTGACATTCCACAAGGATCTGTACTGGGCCCTTTACTATTTGGAATTTATTTCTTGGAAGTCCAGGCTAAAGTAAATAGCCTTTGGCTTACCAAGTTTGCTGATGATTGCAAATTGGGTGCAATCATTTAGTCTCCCAGTGATGTTTAACATATTACAGGAGGGGCTAACACAGACAAATGACTGGTGCCAAAGCCACGATCTAAAACTAAATGCAAAAAAGTGTACTAATATCCCCTTTGGCAAAGAGGAATTCCCTTCTACTTACAATATTGACAGCACTCCCTGAAGTTCAAATCCAGTGGTGCAAGATCTGGAAACACAGGTATATAGCAATCTGAGCTTTGACCACTAAGTTTCCATAGTGATAAGGAAAGCCTTCTTTGTTGTGCATCTCATAAGTAAGGGCATTGCATCCAGGTCTAAAGATGTTATAACTCCACTGTACCTGACCCTCATCAGACCATTAATAAAGTACAATGCCCCCTTCAGCATATATCTCACCAGACACCTGCAGCAGCTGAAGAGATCACATAGATTTCTCACCAAGAAAATACAGGGCATCCAAACCATGACTTACATGAACAGACTGAAAGCCCTGTCACTGTAATCTGTATCATATAGGCTGCTGAGAGGTGTCTTGTGCTTGGCCTTCAGGGCAGTCACTGACCATACCCTGATGGATATACTGAACATCTGTAAGTCAAATGGCACAAGAATCACTCACTATATGGGATCTTAACCTAGCTTATGACATTAAGAGAACATGCTGTGGAGACATATATATCTCCCAAAGATTGCCTCTATTCTCAAATAAATTTCCAGTTCATGTAAAACAGAGCTCCTCACTGGCCCTATTCAAGTGCAACCTGGACAAATGGATGGGAGACTGGAAATTCATCCTGGGGATGGCACCCATGTCCCTCATGGAAAAGGGAGGACTCGCTCTGTGAATAATATCCATCTAGCCAAGGACAATTGAGGCAACTTGGGATTAACATATCTAGGCTTGTAAGGGCTCTAGGGTCACTAGCCTAGTAACCTCCTAAGAACCTATGAATCTATACATATAATGAGCCTAGCCAACAACTAAAAGCTAGTCTGATGTAATACAAGTCATTTTGCAGTCCAAACTAAAATAAGAAACAGAAAGTGTGCTAATAAAACAAATTCCAAATAAACTGAAGTTCACAACTAGTAATTAACTCCTAGTCTGTCTCCAGATGAGAACAAGGTGTCAAAAACTCCCCTCACTAAAGGCTGTTTAGCACCAAGGTGACAAGATCCTTCCAAAATGGAGTGGAGTGTAAAATAAAAAAAAATAAAAAGAAACAAATCCAAAAAGTCAGAAAGCAGAATTGAAGTGTTTGTGTGTGTGTGTGTGTGTGTGTGTGTGTGTGTGTGTGTGTGTGTGTGTGTGTGTGTGTGTGTGTGCGTTTGCATGCTTGTGAGAAAACCGACACATGAATCAGGAAAACAGCACCCACTATAGTAACCTTGGAAAAGATGCAGTATAAAGAAATATCACAGATAAAAGATACAATCAGAAAAAAATGTAATCATAAGTGTATTAAAGACAAACAAAAATAAAAATGTTTTCACCCATAGGGCTTCATTAGATCACTTTTAGAACTGAGCATCCATAAAATCAATCATACTCTAAATATAGGGGAAAGAAACAATAAAATGTGTGGAAAAACTGTGAATGACTATGGATATGTATATGTTGTAGCAGAGAAGAAAACAATAATAAACCATAAAAAATGTAGGCATAAAAATACCCAATAAAATTGAAGAAATGAACAAACATCAGTAAAAAATGTTAATAAAATAATTTGTAACCCAGTTTCCTAAATTGAAGAATGCATTTAATTGAACAAACAGAATTAAGTCCAGGCTGGTTGTAGGTGTTAAGGTGTGTCACAAAAGGAAATACTGCCAGCCCAGCTATCTGGAATTTTGTAAATAATCATATGTCATTTGTGAATATTAATATGATTTATATAGAAGTGTGAAAGAAGGAGATACTGCCAGCACAGCTATCTGAAATTTTGTAAATAGTTACATGTCATTTGTGAATATCAGCAGGATGCAATTGCTTGTGTTACGACTATATTAGAACTGTATGTTGTCTGCATATCAAGATGCTGGTACAGAAGTGTATGTGCAAAGAACTGAGCTTAACGATATGTCCACAGTGTACCCTACTCTGAAAGAACAGAAATGTGTATCAACTATTATACCTGTGTAAAGACAGCCTTACAAGACTATCTGCAAATATATACAGCTGAGTATATTTTTCTGTATTATTCTGTATTATAGAGCTAAATTGTTGCTTAGATATCTGTTGTCTTACTGTTCTGCAAATATACAGAGATCAGTATATATTTTTTTGGTTTTATAATTTGCACTCTGATTTCTCACATCTCTGTTGAAACTGGTTTCCCCACCCCCCTCCCTGTTCTTGGTTGTAGTTTAAATTTGGTGGCTTTTGCAGTGCCTGCCCCTCTGTAGATATGATCTAGGACACTCCCTCAGTCCCATCTCTTTACCGCATTCTACCTAATAAACCCTTTCTGCACTTGCTTTTAGTCCTTTTTAATTTAATTACATTTTTTCAAACTGTGTGTGGACTAATATTGCTACATACTCAAGTGTGCCAGCTTACACTGCATGTGAATTGTTTTTACTACTGTTTTTGCTACTTTTCTGAAAAAAAAAAGTATCTGCTTTTACTGTATTTGTGTTTCTTCCTACTTTATTTTGCTTTTGCATCATCTTAAAAGTACTCAATTGTATTTATTACTGCTTGGTGTATTTCATTCTAAGCCTTTTACTTTCAGCACTTGGGCTTCAGACCAGTTGTTTTACATTAAGAAGGTTTGTGGTCTGCACTGTGGTGGCAGAACAGGTAGCTTACATCCTTCTAAGTTGGGAAATGATGATTGAGGGCTCAGTGTCTGTTATTCTAAAAGTGTATTAATTCTGGTTTAAGCACTTGGGCTTCAGGCCAGTTATTTTACATTAGAAGGGTTCGTGGTCTGCACTCTTGTGGGAGGAGAGGCTGGACTCTGCCCTTCTGAGCTGGGAATTTCTGGTTAAAGGCTTATAGTGCCTGCATATTTGAACTGCTTCTTACTGAAATTGGTACACCTTGTTTGCTGTAGCATAGACTAGATCCAGGCCTGCTGAATCTAGCCTTGTTTGTATAACTTGAGCACTAATCCAGGCATTCTTTAAAGTATTCAATTGTATTTATTACTGCTTGGTAGTAATTTGATTAAACTGTAGCTATCACTCTAAGTCTTTTGGATTAAGCACTTGGGCTTCAGACCAGTTGTTTTACATTAGGAAGGTTTGTGGCCTGCACTGTGGTGGCAGGACAGGTAGCTTACATCCTTCTAAGTTGGGAACTGCTGATTGAGGGCTCAGTGTCTGTTATTCTAAAAGTATATTAGTTCTGGTTTAAGCACTTGGCCTTCAGGCCAGTTATTTTACATTAAGAAGGTTCGTGGTCTGCACTCTTGTGGGAGGAGAGGCTGGACTCTGCCCTTCTGAGCTGGGAATTTCTGGTTAAAGGCTTATAGTGCCTGCATATTTGAACTGTTTCTTACTGAAATTGGCACACCTTGTTTGCTGTAGCATAGACTAGATCCAGGCCTGCTGAATCTAGCTTTATTTGTATGCTTGTTATTTCCCTGAAATGCTAATTCCACCTAAAATGTGGCTTTTCAGCGCTTCTGTGGATCCCTAGTGGTATCTGCATTGCTTACTGTACTTATTTCCTTGTTTCACTTGAAAGAAAGTTACTGTTTGTCGTTTTTGCATTTAAGTTACCTGTGACACATTGCATTTAAGTTACTAGGCACTTGCCCACTAAAGCACTAAAAAATTAAAAGCACTACACCCTCACAAACTCCCCTTGAGTACCTTGTTCCCCATTAGCCCTTTTTTTCAATTATAAAGGAATTCCCAATACTATTCTAGCATGTCCAAAGGTCAGTTGTCAATCTCATCTCCGGTCCAGCTGGTGAATCTGGGAATCTTGAGGCAATGTTACAACTGCCTCATGTACACAGACAACCCTCTCCTCCTCCCAACAAATTCCAACACATGTGAGAGATGCAACCATATAGCCATACTGGAGGCTAAGCTCTCTGAACTCAGTACTGGCATAACCAGTTAGGAGGAGAAGGAAACCACACTCACTACAATTCCAGTCTCACATAGACCTACCATGACGCAAACCAAACACATAAACACACAAAAACATACTCGGAGGCTCTAAATAAAAATCTGCCTAAGCAGCAGAGACCTCCAAAGCAGACACCCAAGCAACCGCTACCCAAAACAAAACACGTACAACACATAGCTCACAAAGCCAGTGTGCCGAACAGTCACAGCTCTTAAGGCTAAACAACACACCTGATACACTTGTAATAGGTGACTCTATCGTCAGGCACACAGACGTTCCGCTCACCAGGCTGAACAAGGAGAAGGTCACAGTGAGCTGCCTGTCGGGCGCTAGGATCCGCCACATAACACAAGCACTCAGGTCACTCCAAGGCAAGTACAAATATGACTCAGTCATTGTCCATGCTGGTGTGAATGACCTGAGACGTACCTCCCTGGACTACATGAAAAGAGACATAGAGGAGCTCTCTGAGCATGTAGCCCAGGCCGGTATGACCCTGACCTTGAGTAGCATCTTACCCTCACCAAGAATGATGCCACAATATGAAGACAAGATGATCTATTTCAACAATTGGCTTAAGTATTGGTGTCATTCAAAGGGGATCCAATGCCTGTCAGCCTGGGATGACATGCTCGACAAGCCAAGATGCTTCACTAGGGACGGCTTGCACCTGTCACCCCTGGGCTTTTGGATATTGGCAAAGGCTCTTGCTATCCCCATAGTGCCTTTTTTAGGCAAGGCTCAAAAGACAAACCCACCTCCATAGGTATCACAAGGGATAAGAAACTAAGAGTAATGCTACTCAACGCCAGAAGTCTAAACCTCAAGATGCATGCACTCGAAACTCTCCTTATCATGGAGAACATCGATATGTGTGTAGTAACAGAAACCTGGTTCAAGGCTCCCGAGAGCACCCCAGCACTACCAGGTTATACCTCATACCATGCTTTTCAGCCACAAAACTTGGACCGAACCACAAAAGGAGGGCGAGTATCAATATTCGTCAAAGATACCCACACCTCCAGGTTGGTGGCACAACACGAAGCATCAGAGACTATCCATGTGCAACTAACAGTGGGTAAAACTGCCTTCCAGTTTATAGCCTGCTACAGACCACCCTCCCAAACCCAGGAACACCACTCGGCCTTCCTGAGAACACTGGAAAATATGAATGTCTCTCCAAACACCATTATATTGGGCAACTTCAACTACCCAAACATAGACTGGGAGCATTACTCTAGCTCCAACACCCTAGCCCAAAGGTTCCTAGAATTTATAAACTCAAATGCTATGGAACAACTTGTTACCACTCCCACAAGAAGGGAAAACATGCTGGACCTGATCATCACCAACATGGGGACTCTATGCTCCAGACCAGAAGTGTATCCCTCATTGGTAAGATCAGACCATAAACTAATCTCACTGGATATTCACATCCCGACTCCACCCCCTGCCCTCAAAACCACAGTGAAAAACTTCTCTAATGCAAATTTCACACTCCTCAAAACTGAGGTGGAATCCTTTAAAGCCCCCGGGCCTGTGGAAAATACGGCCCAGACCGCAGAATCCTTTATAAACGCATTCTATGAACACCTTCAGGAATGCATGGATCATGCAATCCCAAATAAAACAAAGTCCCAATCCTCCAAAGGCAGATGTCCTGTCTGGTGGACCCCAGCCATAAACAAACTATACAACAGAAGGAGGAAGCTATTACATGATAGAGCAAAATCCCAAAAAAGGAAGGCATCTCTGATCAGTATTAGCAAAAAACTATGGGCACTCATAAAATCGTCTAAGGCCAGCTTCGAGAGAAAAATTGCACAGGACACTAAGGATAATCACAAGGCTTTCTTTAGTTATGTTAGGAACCTGGGTGGGAATTCCCAGATATGCTCAGAATTAGTCCAAAATGACAAAAAATACACCGAACCCACAGACACTGCCAACATCCTAGCTGACAGGTTCAGCACAAACTTGTCCCCTCCCACCAAAGGGCAAATATCTATCCCAGCAGAGTGCTGCCCCTGACATCTCAGATGCTCAGGTAAGAGCTGCCATCACCAAAGCAAAAAACACAGCATCAATGGGACCAGACGTTGTCCCGGGCTGCGTCCTACATGAACTCCAAGAAGAGCTAAACCCAAACATAAAACTACTGTTCAATCTCAGCCTTACTACAGGATATGTACCCAAAGAGTGGCGTACAGCAACAGTAGTCCCTCTCCACAAAGGTGTTGCCTCAACGGATCCCGGAAACTATCACCCCATAAGCCTGACTAGCTTGGTCTGCAAAGCTATGAAAAGGATCATCATGGACCTCATAAATAAAGATATTGGACCTACAGGCACTGGATCCTACCCAGTTTGGCTTTGTTAAGGGCAGATCCTGCCTCTTAAACCTGGTTGATTTCTTTGAAACAGTCACTAAGGCCATTGACGAGGGGAAGGTGGTCCACACAGCCTACCTAGACCTCGCAAAGGCCTTCGATACAATACCCCACTCGGGCATTATAGATAAGCTCACCAGCTTAAATATAAACCCCTATGTCACTAGATGGGTTGCAAACTGGCTCAAGGACAGAACCCACATGGTTAGAATTGCTGGAGCCATGTCAGACTCCAAACCAGTTACAAGTGGCGTCCCACAAGGCTCAGTCCTGGGACCTCTCTTGTTCGGTATATATTTCTCGGAGGTACAGGCCAACATGGAAGGACTGTGGCTGACCAAGTTTGCAGATGACTGCAAACTGGGTGCCATAATTGACACTCCAGCTGACACAAGCATCCTCCAAAAGGGCCTCATAGAAACAGACAACTGGTGCCAGAGCCATGGCCTCACGCTAAACGCCAAAAAGTGTATAGTCATCCCCTTTGGCAAAAACAAAGTGCCCACAAATTACCACATAGGTGGTAATCCATTAAGTACAGAAGAAGTAATTAGGGACCTGGGGACCCAAGTTGATAGCAATCTCTCATTTGACAACCATGTTGCCAAAGTGGTTAGAAAAACATTTTATATAGCCCACCTAATCATGAAGGGATTCACATCTAGATCAGGGGAGATCATGCCTCTTTACTCATCCCTCATCAGGCCCATAATTGAGTACAATGCCCCTTTTGGGATGTACCTTACCAGACACCTGCAGCAACTGGAAAGACCCCAAAAGTACCTCACCAAGAGGATCAAAGGGCTCAAACAGATGCCATATGCTGCCCGGTTAAAGAAACTCCAGCTCTACTCAGTGCATACCGCCTGCTCAGAGGCGATCTGTGCCTGACGTATAAAGCCATGTCCAACCTGGAATTAATGGACATGCTGAACCTCAGAAAATCCAAATCCCATCGAGCTACTTGCTCGAGAGACTTGAACCTCAGCACTGAAATAAATAGGACATGCTGGAGGGAGAGATTCATAACCCAGAGGCTCCCTTCACTCTGGAATAAAATCCCAGTCCAGGTTAGGCAGTCCCTCATTGACTCTCTTCAAGAGGAATCTTGATGAGTGGATGGGAGATCGTAGGTTTACCCTGGGTATCACTTCTGTGTCACTGTTAGACAGAGGCACAGTATACTAACCTTGAAAAAGGGCATAGGATAATTATTTTAAAATGGGTGGCGAAAGCCAAACACACTCTGGCTAGGCTTATAAATGCCCTAGGACAGATAGCCTAGTATGAACCTATGAACCTATATGTTCTAACAGCAGAAACCAGAACATAGAGGGTTAACTGGCAAAACTTCAGGAAAATAGTTGAAGTTAAATTGTTTTATAACCATGTAAAAAAATAGATGTTCTCTTTCAGTTTCAGTGCAACAGGAGACATAATGTCTAGAAGTAGGGAGCCTACTACATTGTATTGTAAGTGGTTTACTGTTTTATGTCTCCTAGCAGCTGCAAACATCTGAAGGTTACGTGTTTTCATAGGGATATGCTAAATGCTAGCAGTTTCTGACAATGGGGTTTTAGCTTGGGAACTAAAGTCAGGTGACAAAAAAGTGATGTCATCCTGCCAGCTGCTCCAGCAGTAATGTTTGATATTAATTTAAGCATTCACTGAGAGAGAGAGAGGGGGGGCAGGGCATTTTGTATTTGTCTTTGACCTGTCAACACCCACTCACCACATCTGCACTTGCCTTGCTGTAAGTAAGTTAACTAGGGTACAGTCATTTCTCTTAGATTCAGTTAGGAACATAATAAAGATTAGTTTAGATGTTTTCTCTATTTATTTGAGACTGTCCTGCAATGTCATTTTAAACATTTCCTGTGATTTTGAACTCTGATGTCACTGTGAATACATATTTAGTGTTGTCTTGTTCTTTTATTATTTATTATTAAATATATTTAAACCTTTCAATTGTGGCTGGTCTGTTTA